>NC_056750.1:694082893-694085393 GCF_019279795.1 Protopterus annectens
GTCCCTTCTCTCACCCGTTTTTTGACTAACATGCAGTCTGTCTTAAAATTTGCATCAGCTCATAATTAACTCCAATAAAACTAAACTCATGATCTTCCAACCCACCAAACCCTCTGATCCCCTCTCCTTTCTACATCACTTCTTAAACAATATTACAATTTCTCCTGAGGAGCGATATACAAAAATTACTAAAAGAGAGTTATATAGTGGACAACAAAACTGAGATTCGTCATTTCTTTTGATGCAGTGCAGTCGACAGGCAGTATTGCATCTTTTTTGGTCTGTTCCTCTTAAAATTTGTGGTTTTCTAGCCAAATTAGCACTAAAGTCAAAAATAATACAGACATAAGTTTCAGACTTTATATCCTTCAGAAAATGCGTAAAGCAAAACATACTGTTCTAGTAAGTTCCTAAGTTTTTAGAGCAACATTTAAAATGAGTCCTTATTTTGGGCCTTTGTACCCCCATTATTATTCAGACTTTGCCCAGATTTCTTATGCTAGGAGAGTAGAGCGGTATGCAAAAATATTTCACTGCTGAGAGAGTAAGAAGGAAGATTTTTAAAACTACATGATATGAGATGTATCACAAATACCATCATACTGGGAGACTTCAACTACCCAACATAAGATTGGGTACATTGTCTAACCCTAATACCTAGCCCAAAGGTTCCTGGAATTCATAAATTCAAATGCACTGGAACAACTAGTCACCCCTCTCCCACTGGGAGATAATACACTAGACTTGATCGCCATGAAGCTTATGGGGACAAAATGCTCCACACGGAGTATACCCTAAGCTAGTGAGATCTGACCACAAACTAATCACCCTGGATATACATATCCCACCTCCCACCCCAGCACAAAAAGACCACAGTGAAAAACTTCTCAAAAGCAGACTTCACTCTTCTTAAGACCCCTGAGATGGTATCCTTTAAGCCCACTGTGCCAGTGGATACCACATCCCTGATGAATCCTTCTAGAAAATGATTTCTATATGGACATCTCCAAGAATGCATGGATCATACAATCCCAAACAAGTCCAAGTCCCTCTCCACCAAATGTAAGCATCTGTCCTGGTGGACCTCATCCATAAACAAATTGTATAACAAAAGAAGGAAGCTACTGGGTCAGAAATGAAATCCCATCAAGGGAAGACATCTCTGATCAACATTAGCAGAAACTTCACGTTCTCTCATAAAAACATCCAAAGGCAAACTTTGAGAGAAAAGTAAAGCTAAGGACACTAAAGACCAACCACAAAGCCTTCTTCAGCTATGTTGAAACCTGGAGGCAGGGAAACCTCAGATATGCTCCAGTTGGTTCACAACAACAAAAATACACTGAACCCACAGATATTGCTAACATTCTGGCTGACAGTTTCAGTGCAAATTCTGAAAGCTTCCTTCACCCCAAAGAGGAAGAAATACTTATCCCAGCTGAATGTAATCTCACTGTCATCTCAGATGTCTAAGTGAGAACAGCCTAAACAAAGCAAAAACACAGCATCAATGGGACCTGGCGGTATCCCGGGGTGTGTGTTACGTGAACTCCAGAGGAGCTAAACCCACACATAAAATGCTATTTAACCTTAGCCTTGCGCCCGGGATATGTACCCTGAACACTGTGCGTGCAGCAACATTGGTCCCACTCCACAAGAGTGCCTCTACAGACCCTGGAAACTACCGCTCCATAAGCTTGACTAGCCTGGTCTGCAAAGCTATGGAAAAGAGCATTTGTAAGCCTAACCATAGTGATGTGGCTTTTGCCACCTCATGAAATGGTACAAAAATTGTACAGAATAAATTTGGAATACTGTGCCTCTGTCTAGCAGTGACACAATGAAGGTCCCCTTATATAATAGAATTAGTTTACTGTGTCCCTGTCTAGTAGTGACACAAATGTGACCCCTGGGGTAAACTTACGATCTCCCATCCACTCATCAAGAATTCTCTTGAAAAGAGTCAGTGAGGCTCTGCCCTATCTGAACTGGGATCCTGTTCCAAAGCTTGTGGGAAGCCTCTGGGTTATGAATCTATCCCTCAGCATGTCCTTTTCATACTTGTGCCGGTTTAAGTCTTTAGCTCTCGTGGTCGATGGATTTGGATTTTTGAGGTGGAGCATATCCATCAGATCCTGATTGGACATGGCCCTTATAAAATCAGGCAGTCACCTCTGAGCAGTAGGTATGCTACTGAATAGAGCTGAAGTTTCTTTAGTCTGGCAGAGATAAGACATATGTTGGAGACCCTTGATCCTCTTGGTAGAGGTACTTTGTGGTCTCTCCAGCTGTTCTGCAAATTGCGAGGGTGAGGTACATGCCACCAAATGGGGCATTGTACTCAATCATGGGTCTGATGAGGGAGGAGTATAGAGAGGGGGTACAATGACATCCCTTGGATCTGGATGTGAATCCTTCATGATGAGGTGTGCAAGGTAGAATGTTTTTCTAACCACTTTTGGCAATGTGGGTGTCAAATGAGAATTAAGCTGCTCTTCGA
>NC_056750.1:694690393-694895393 GCF_019279795.1 Protopterus annectens
GTTGAATGTTTCTGATGCGACAGTTTTATCTGTGGAATTTATCTTCACAGGACTCTTCTAAAAAAGGTCATCTGTGCCTAGTCAGACTATCCCAGTTAACAAACAACAATAAATAAATATATCAATAAAGAAATAAATTTAAACCATCTGAAGCATAAACCTACAATAATGTCTTCATTCATACAATTTTTACTGCACATGATTATTATAACCTCTGTTTTATATAGCAGGCGTTGATCTTAAGACTATACCATGCTACGTAAGTGCACATTCTATTAAGTTTTTAAGATATTATGCATGTCCTTCACATCAAGAAGCAAGTATCCTTAAATTAGATTACGTTTACACATTAAAGGAGGACAAGCTACTTATGCTTTTAGACATTAAAATGTGCAAATCAATATCTTTCAGTGACATGCATAATTTCAAATCTCATTGAAACCATATTGCTTGTCTTAGATTTAAAGCAGTTAAAAGTCAAGTTGACAGAAATTCTAAGTGGTGGCAGCAAATGCATCCATCCGCTCTTTGACAAAACGCCTACTTTACTCCATGCGAGTGCTAATTAGAAAGCATAAAGATTGCGGAATACATCTTCAGTTTAATAGTTTCCTTCTCCATTTCCACTAACCCATCAAATGTCCTTATGTTGTACATTTTCCTCATTTATATGAACAGAAAATGGCATCTCTGTCAGCTGTTCTGAAGAGGTTGAAGCCAATTTTTGGAGCTTCCTCCAGTTCCCTGACACTTGGATTCCATCATTTTGAGTATCCCTATAATTCCCAAACAGATGTCTGCATCAGATAGGTTATGAATGTGGGACAGTCTCTGCTCCTTCATAATATTCTTCTTCTGCTAATGAACAAACCAAACAAGTCATTCTAATATTCTTCGAAACATGCAAGTTATGGGAAACTCTCTGCTCTGCTTCTCTGCAAAATTATTTACTTTCCTGAAACACTACAGGCTTCAGACATATGCAATCATCCAAATATACACAGGAGGAAAACATCTTAAACAGGAAAAAAAATCTAAACATTCCACAAAAGAAAAAAATAATCCATAAATCTCAGATATTATAACCATGGTATGCAGACTCATTTAGTCTTTGCCCCCTCATTTCTTGAACAGAATGTTCAAATAGAGATGTAAGTCAGCTTAAAATGTAATGAAGATATAAATCAACTTGAAACGCTGCTGTCTTGTACAAGGGCATATATATTTATGTAGCAATAATAACTAAAATGATGTCGAAAGCCACCATTTTCTTGAAATTAGCATTCAGCATTTATCATTCCAATACCAATTATGAGTGAAGCAAACTGCAAAGTTTTCAGTGCTAAGATGTTAAATTATTTTTGCTTGGTAATTCCAAACATTTAAAAAGTTATAAAAAGTTAAAAAAGCATAAAAACAACACTAATTATATATTTTTAAACTTCCCAGTTTGTGAGGACATGATATCAAAAGTTGTCTTTCTGCCTGGCTTTAATAGTTTAAATGACCACAAATTACTTACTGGATAATGGTTGCTTATATATATGGACTAGTGGAGGTGATCATATCAGGAAGGCACTGTTACCCTTTTTGAAGTTACTCTTGAACAGCTCAGAGTATAAAAGTGGGATATACAGAGATAGAAGTAACTGTATGGTGTAACGCAGTGCCTGAGCAAGGATGAGGTAAATAGGATTCCTGCCTCAGGTGTCGATCTGTATAATGTCACTGATCTTTAAAAAGTAAACAGCGTAAAAATTGTCAGTTAAGGAGTGGCAGCTTATCAAGCATGCTTTTTAAGGTAGGTAAACTTGTCAGAGACAAATATAATTTATCTAAATCAGATGTGATTAGCCATAGAGGAGCCATGGCCTAATCACAGCTTCAAATACTTCTTAGTATCTGCAAAGCTTGGTAGTGTGCATGGGAAGAGGATGTTTTTCAGACATACCAGAATGAGAGCAGCATAGCTTGTCATTTTTGGGGTAAATTAAAATATTTAAAATAAGTTAAAATTAATCTTCTGCCTTAGATTTTACAGCCATTAGTTATATAACTGGGCTGGCCTGGGCGTACTTGCTTTAAGTAGTTGAAAACGTCTGTAGCAGAATATGTGTGGTATAAAAAGATCTTAATAATTGGTTTTGAAGTTCTGACACTGTACATGAGTAACCAAGGGTTAGCCCTTCAGATCTATTTATTAACTACACACTGGCCAGACTGCCCCCCACCCCCAGAGAGCAGAATCTTGTGGCTGCTTCAATTGTAGAACAACATGCCCATCTTGGAATAGAGCCATGCAGTTGTAATCTTCAGGTCTATACTCCTTTGAATTGTTGAACAAGCAAAGAAATCTGCTTATGACAAAGCACTTCAGAAGTGTGGTGCAGTATCATCTGATTTGTAGAAAATGAACTGTGTTAATTTTAAATAACACTGTTTTCTGTAGTTGTTGAGTTCCCTGCAGCTGTATAAGAAATTAAATAATATATATAAATAAGACAGTATGGGGAAATTCCTCCTTAGGAGCTGCTGCGGTGTTTTTGTGCTTTTTAATTTTTATTTGTATAATACTTATTAGAGGGAGTGATGTGGTATATTTCAAGGTATTTAAATATAAATTGTCAGGTTCTTTTTTTTTTTTTTAGAAAGGATGGGAATTGTTAAGTCAGGATTTGTTTATGTGAGATTAATCTTCCTAGAATAACTTAGTTC
The DNA here is from genome assembly GCF_019279795.1 of Protopterus annectens. NCBI lineage: Eukaryota > Metazoa > Chordata > Ceratodontiformes > Protopteridae > Protopterus > Protopterus annectens. The sequence goes on from NC_056750.1 coordinate 694,693,109, forward strand.
AAATTGTTTCAACTAAAAGCTGTGTTTCCCCTGGATGGTGGCCAAAATCATAGATGCTTTCACAGCCTATATGCATGGGCCTTGTACATTAGTGTTCTACATTTATTTATTTTTTATTTATTTAGTGCCTGGTAACCAGGTAGGTGGACTGGGTTCTGAGACTATCTTCATCCATTGTCTTCCAGAGGCAGTAAGTGTAAGAAAACTTAAGTTATACACTTCAAATAAAATAGAGTGTTAGGTTTACATAGTTGCAAAAATTTAGAAAGCTCATATACGACTATTATAAATTGTATACAGTAGAATGTTATACAGTTCTCATACATTTCTAATAAAGTAGCAAGTTTATATTAGGTTTTATCAGTTTCCATGGGCTGCAGAATACGTTGCGTATATGAAATAAAGTTAAATGTTCTTGGAAAGGGAAAAAAAAAAAAACCTCAAACGGAAATGAATAAAAAAAAAAAAAAAAAGATTTACAGAGACAGGCCTAGAGAATAAAAAGAGAACACAGGAGTAAGAAGAGTTAAATGCTAAAGAAAAGCAGTAGAGAAAGGCTATACACATTTTTAGAACTGTAAGCCTTTTAAAGAGTTTATTCATTATCCCTGAAGTATGTACAAGCATAGGAACAAAATGTTTTAAATGTAGTTAGATGATCTTGATTTATATAGGTCCAATGACAAACCTAAGTTGACTTACTGGGAAGAATAACTCTGAACATCCTTTGATTGGTTAAGATTGGCAGAGTATGCAGTGTGAAAAACTTCCATCCATACTCTTAAATTTATCTAGGTCGAGCTCTGACAAAGCATTTGTTGCACCTCATTTATGGATCAAAGACAGCTCTCCTTGGCCATGTTACTTAGTTTATTAGATGCCAAGGGAGGAAAGCTGGCTTAGCCGATGTGCATATGTCTTGTGTGACATATGCGACCTTTGTAGAATGTTATTAAGCTGTAAGTATAAGTATGGCAAGATATTACTGTACAATGGGGTGTTGAAATGTCTGCTTTGAATATATTTATTTATTAGTCTCAACAAAACCCTAAGAAATGTACTTCTTTTTCTCTGTTTTGGCGTACTAATTATACTTAAAAATGTTGCAGGGTGAAGTGTCATTAATGACAGAGTGGAAAGAAGAGGCCAGGTATACTATTAGGGCAGTTGCACACAGTTGTCACTGATGTCGACAGAGCCAAACAGTCAGGAATTATATTAGAGCTTCTCATCCTAAATGAACACAAATTTCAAACCTCTGTAATATGGAGGTATCACATTTAATCACATTTAGTTTGCTGTTCTTGTATGGGGGGGGGGGGGTCTCTGAACACTGTGTTGAGCTTGCCAATAGTGACACAGTTTCACTTGTTAGTGGATAATGAAGTCCTGTCCAATATGCCATCCCCAAATTATGCTCTTGGTCTGTACTTGGCTTGCTACTATTATGGAGGGGGGTTATTTCTCCTGTTTCTTATAGTTATTTTCTTTGTTATGTGTAACTGTTAGAGGGAAAACTTATAATTGCCATACACGGTATACTGACATTTTATGTCATTTGTTTGTAAACTTCACTTTATCATTAGGTAGTCATTCTGTTCTGGATGTATATTTCTTGTTTTTAATATCCCTATGTTTAGATTCTTATTATGGGATGCCTCATCCCCTTGCAGTTTAATTGTTCAGCATGTAATGTGTTTTGCTTTTTGTGTTTCTGTGTTATGCATTTGCATTTAGGTTATTCCTTAAAAAACTTCATAAATCATTATTAAGTATCAAATCTCTGTTGAAGGCAACATTGTAAGTCTTCCAATTATTATCTGAGTGAAGTGAAATGGCAATAGTTGGGATTTTTTGCTGTGATGATAGCAGGTACTGCCAGCTATGCCAGGAGAAGTAGGGCAGTGGATGTGTAACATATGCCAGCACATCTAGCCAGAATTTTATAAATAATTATATGTTATTTGAATATCAGACTGATTTGTACAGATGCTTGTGTTGGAAATGTATTTGTGTATTTGTAAAGCTGCTTATATTAAAAATGTATCAACAGTACCGGGCTGGAAAGAAAAGAAATGTACATGCATTATTGTAACTCTTTAAATGTATATATTGTAACAGAGGATATTGGAATGCAAGAGGTTAAGCTCAGTCCCAACTAATCTCAGAAAATACCTGAAAATAAATCAGGCCATAAAAATTGCATTTTACAGTTCTGATTGCAGACAAAGATGAAATGTCTGTAAGATGGCTTAGTAGATCTGTAGAGGAGTAGAAATATTACAATTGTTACATGACTTCAGGAGATGCAGCAGATCTTGGCAAAGCTCTTTGTGTGTGTGTGTGTGTGTGTGTGTGTGTGTGTGTGTGTGTGTGTGTGTGTGTGTGTGTGTGTGTGTGTATTATTGATACATCAGTCCAAAATACTGGCAGCTTCTAACCAAAGGCATAGTGTGGGAACCAGAAGTCAGATGTCCAGATGTGATGTCATCCTGTAATGTTTCCCAGAAATAATATTTAGATATTATATTGAGAAGTCTCTCAGTCAGACTGGGCAGTCTGTTTCTTGGAACCTGACATAGAAGGATCCCTCACCTCCTTATCTAGCCTTGCTCTAGTAAGTGAACCAGGGAATAGTAACTCTTTAGATTAGTCAGTAAAATATAATGAGATTAGTTAAGTACTGTTTTTCTGAAACTGTGTGAATCTATTCATCTGTGTTATTTTAATATTTCCTCTGGTTGAAACTCTGGTGTTTACTGTAAGTAGATATTTAGTATTTTCATGTTATTTTATTAATTATTATTAAACATATTTAAACTTCTCTTTGTGGCTGATCCTTAGAAAACATTTAAGCTTTGAGAGCATTTGTATACATTTATTTGGTGATAGCTGTGGCCAGTTCTGAAAGCTTAGCTTGTTTGGTCAACATTACAGTTTGTATTAATGTCAATTTCATTCAGTATAATTGGATATGCTTTTAAGAAACTTATAGTAACTGAGTGGTGACAGTGAATCTACATTATAGTCTGGGAAAAGTTGTAGAGTGGGTAATCTGTGCCAGCCTTTTCCAGGTGTGTGTGTGTGTGTGTGTGTGTGTGTGTGTGTGTGTGTGTGTGTGTGTGTGTGTGTGTGTGTGTGTGTGTGTGTGTGTGTGTGTGTGTCTGTGTGTGTCTGTGTGTGTGAGCTACTTGAAGCAGGGACATGAAGCACTGGTTTCGCATTGAGGGTTTTGAAAGACTTGGCTTGGACAGTCAGCATACCTCTCAACATGGAAACATCAAAAATCTGGACAAGGCCCATGAAAAATAGGTACAAATCGGTACGCTGATTAACAACATTTGCATACATAATTATGTAGCCCAACCCACTCCAATGGAATTGTGGGATACCAACTTTTAAATGCAAACTGAAGAACAGACAACCAAAGTATGATCATGAAACAGAAAATAAGAAGAAGAACAATAGTGTTTTATTTATATTAATATTTGAACTTATGCAAAACTAAAATACAATATTCTTTTAGAAAAATATCACTGGGTGCAGCTGCCCTTGCCTTCAGCCTTCTTTAAATAACATAAAATATAAACCAGAACAACAAATTATTTATTACAGTATTCTATGTCTCTGGAACAGGCTTCATATTTATGTGAAGCAGAGTTTTACCCTAACCCTATTCAAAAGAAACCTGGACCAATGAATGGGAAATTGGAAGTACATCTCAGGTTTAGCACCTATGTCTATAATGGACAGAGGCAGCATCTAAATCTTGACCCAACTTAGATATACTCCTTAAAATAACCTCTAAGGCACATAAACTTGCTGGATACAATTGGGATGCTTGGCTAGGCTTATAAAGGCCCCAGTGGTCATTAGTGTAGTATACACCTATAAACCTATGAAATTACCCATCAAAGTAATTGTCCATAAATCCCCAATCTAAGAAGATGATAATACCAATAAAATAAGTGACTAGAATTTATTATAAATGAATCATAACATACACATACCCAATGTTCTTAAGGCAATAATAACATCAGGTTCAGTTATACATCATGGTGGGTAGTGTGGCAGAACATTTTTTTCACCCACTATGAAAAATAGGGTACATCAGCAACAATTAAGTACCAAAAGTGGCAGCATGGGATAATCACCTCCTGTATAAACCCCATCTTGATAGCATTGCCATAGAACCAATTACTACATATACCAAATCAACTTATCCGATAACAGCATAATACCCTACTCACGCCACAAAACAGTTGCCAAAGGCTCTCCCTTCCTTCCTACAGTATAAACCATCAAATCCTTACACTATGAGAATGTACATCAAATACACCCAGACCCATATCACTAGGTGAACACCATCTTCTCTAAAGAACAAGGGATCCCTATCAGTAAAATTCCAATTCTTCAGCACTGAGAAACCTAAAGATGCTCCTGCCCTTGCCACCCTATGATTAATCAATTTCCTAATGGTCTCAATCACCCTAACCCTAACTGTTGACCACTAGCCAAACCTAGGAATGTGGACTGACTTAATCACACTGCAACAAGAAGTTTTTTTTTTAATCAAAACTTGTCCCTAATGAAAGGAGCTTATACTTTGGTACCACACTCAAGTAATTACACACTAGATGTATTAATAAAAAGTGAGATATGCCACACACACTGCCTAGACATTATTCAATATACTCAATAAATGTCCCCTTGCAAACCTGAGTGTCCTTGCTAAATAACCTCATAACTCATTGAATCAAGGCCCAAATGTATACACCTCCATGTCTTACTGAAACTTTTCTAGCTGCCAATAAATGAATGAATGTCCCAAAAGAACAACCTTCTTTCAGGTTGTAAAAGAAAGCCAGCAGATCTTACCCAAATTATTAAGCTACATACCTAATGTAAGACAAAAAATGAGTTATACACCCATCAGCCTACCCACTTAATACACCTAATAAATGTGCCTTCCCTGGCTAAGTCAAACATCCTGCCAGTCTTTAACAAATGGGTAATGTACTGCTCAGTGTCCTGGGACCCCAATGCCCTCCTAATCATAACTGCAAACGTCTCTGCTGACAATGGCCTTCCCTCCCTGTCTTAAAAAAGCAAATGTGTTAACTTAGCTTTTGCTAACCCACTTTAATCATCAAGCCACTGGAGAGAGCAATAGCCCCTTATTTCAGGGTAAAATTTCCTCCTGGCCCTTACCAGTCTGATTAACTTTCAATTTACATAACCATAACAAGACACAAAAGTATAAAATACACAAATTCTTCCAGCTAAGACTATGCAGCAACTGACTGGCCCAAAATGTCTCCACATACATAAAAACAGGCTATTAATTACCATAGCACTACTCATACAAGAACTATCCAATTTAAAAAAAAAAAATTATGAATACATGAAACATATGCATGGCTATGACTCAAAGTCAAAACATTTCATTTCTTTCTTAGTCAGTTTTAATTATTTAGCCTTTATATTATTTTACCTGCTATTTAAGCTGCAGTGGTGCAGCAGTAGCATTGTCACCTCACAGCAAGAGGTTCCACTGTTCAATTCTCGGCTTGGGTGCCTTCTGTGTGGAGCCTGCATGTCCTCCCCGTGGTTGACTAGCATTTAAAAGACATGCGTGAATGAGCGTGCCTTCATTGAAGGTTGACTGTCGAGCTGGTAAAAATATACTGCCAATCATTTGCAGACCAGAGGTCCGCTGTGGTGACCCCTAACTGGGAAAAAATGAAAGAAAAACAACAACATTATTTTACCTGCTGGATGTGCAGGAGGAGCCGGGGGAAGAAGCAGCAGCTGCAGCAGAAGAAATAAATTTTTTCATGATGATGAATGATGACCGTTCTGACTTTCTTGGACCAGGATAATTAATTTACCCCTCACCACTGAGTCCGTTAGACTGTTTGGTTTGGCCAGAGAGACTCAGTGCCCTTCACTTTTGCAATGCAAGCAATCTGTGCCACTTCCTGCCTGCTGCACTGTCTGCCATGGTGCCGCTGCCACCAACCAAGTTTGCCAAATTGCCAACGACTTCAACAAGTACAAGTTACTTCACCAAGACAACAAAAACTGAAGCAAGTAGCTTAGTTAGCATTAGCAAGTGCCAATTAGCACAACAATTTGCAAGCTAACTTAGCCAAGCAATGAACAAACAAACAAAAAAAAACACTCTCTTCTCTCTCTCTGTTCAGCTGTGCCAGCCCGCGTGCCTGCTTCAAATCAAAAATAAATCTTCATATTTAATGCTGGTGCTGCTGTTGGAATTTCACTGGTGCTTGCTCATGTCAATCAAATGCTAAGGCAGCCCAGGCTTCTCACTTCTGTTCTGTAACATCTTCTGTGTTCTTCTGTCTCGTTGTCTCATCTGTCCCAAGCAGCCTGCCCCTCTCTCTTTATACAATAGGCTACAGGCAGGTTACAGCATGCAAGATGTGTGATGAGTGATGAGTCTGCATGTGCACTGCTGCTGAATGTAAATAAACAAAGTAGTAAGTTTAATTACTACTTTGTTTATTTACATTTTAGCAGCAGCAATGCATGTGGGGCTTGCCTCACTCAATCACACATCTCGCACGCACCGTCTATGCTGCAATTCCTGTAAACCTGCAAGTGCAACCTGCTGTAAATTAATGGGTATATAGCTGGGCTGGCCCTGGCAGGGTAATAATTAAGTTTAATGTAACCTCCAGGCAGTCGCAACTCACGGGAAGAACACTGTCACTGTTCTGTTTATGATCTACTGCTCTGTGTGCTGTGCTCTGTTCACAATTGCTATCCTCATCCCTCCTCCCCTCCCAATAGTTCTACCTTTTTTTACTCCTAATGTCTTCTTGAGTTGAGACTGAGTGAGACTCAGTCAGACTAGTAGGGCAAAAAGATTGTTTACAAACAGCAATGGCATCAGCAAACATGCAAGGCAAAATATAGATCTCAGATAGCTCCGTCTGTGTCACCTACAGGCAAGCCAAGCCTTAAGTTCATTCATACGGTAAATCAGTGGTGGCTGGTGACTTCAAATCAAAGGGGGGCAGGAGACAGCTGAATGGGTGGGGTCAATGGGAATGGGTGTGAACAACTAGAAAGGGGAGGAGCCATGCTCAAAACCACAAAAACTTTAAATACGCTGCCCTGGGTGCCAAACCATCATTATGGGAGTCCAATCAAGACAAAATGAAGTGTAGAAGAAAAAATATATATTTCAATCCATTGACTGCATGACAGCTTACTTAATATCTAGATGGAAACAAAAAGGATGTGAGGCATGAAAAAATAAATTACTTTTTAAATACATTACTAGAATGCCAGTCAAAATCAAGTATAAGAAAAACAAGCAGCACTTAACTCAAATCACTTCTCCTTGCACTCCGGTTCTAATTACAATTTATATTCAGCTTTATTAAAGTACCAAATAACATGCTGAAAGTAGCAATCTCTGTGATACCCTCATTTGTAAAAATGTTTCTTATCCAAAAAAGACCTGCTGCCTGACAACTATTTACTTGTTACATGGGGAAAACATGATCAAAGTAAAAAATGAAAAGCAAACAAGAAACAAGCTCAACATATATTGCTTAAAGGATTACTGCACATGATATAGATCACGCATGATAGATTAGCATTCTGTTTAGTTTGCAGGTAAAGCCTGTAATGAGCTTAACATAATCTAATCCTGGCCTTTATTAAAAATACTGTCATATGCATTTCAATACCCAAGGCTTATACAGTATCTAGTTATGTAAGTATTCTCTGCATGGCAACAACAGAAAGGCTTTCAATGTTGGCAATACTGCTTATTAAAACTTACTTGCATCTTACAATATCAGACAAGTTTACTTGATGGCCATTAAAGCACAGCTACGTAAACACAGAGCAAAAGGCACTTTCTGAATAATAATAAGCATATATCAACAGTATAAAAATGACAGAAACCAGAACATTCTGCAAAATCAATGACAGATGAAAAGCCACTGTAGTACTTGTGTTTACCTTGGATGGGGGAGAATAGTCTGCACATTTACACTGCATAACTGCTCCTTGCCTTGCTTGGACACATCCAGAGTCACTACATGGGGGAGTGGGGTGCAACAAGTTTGTCACAATTTGAAATGTCTCTGGCTGACTGCGATGGCCCTGACACATTTGTTATTCCTCTCAACCTCAGAGCAAGAAATCTGGACAAAGCCATACATAGAAGTGGGACAAAGGCCCAAAAATAAGGACAATTTTTAAATATTGCTCTTATAAACTTAGAAAGATAATAGAATAGTAGGTCTTGTATTAGTATGAATTTTCTGAAAGGTACGAAATCTGAAACTCAAATGTCTTTCATTATTTTTTAACTTCAGTCTTTAATGATTTGCCACTAATTTGCCAAAAAAACACAATTTTATGAAAAACGGACCAAAAATATGATGTAAAAATATAAAATAGCCACACAATACAGCTGGGAACCTGTCAAAGAAGGGACACTGTTAATATTAGTACTGCTAACTTGAGCAGCTGACAAAATAAAAGAATCTACATGCATTTCTGAAATAAAAGTAATCTATAACTGATTATTACAGTTATTTATTAATTGTAAACCCTCCATGTTTTCTTCCAAAATTGCCATTTTGCAGAGGGATTATTATGGGAAGAGCAACATTTTGAGCCAAAATCGGGGACACTTGAGAGGTTTGGATATGCCTAATTCTATAAAGCAATTTTATTTGCACATACCTCTCAACCTGTTAATGCAGGAAATCTGGACAAGACCAGATATACTGGGGGAACATACAAACACTACTAAAAATTGCTCTTGTATAAACTTAAGACAGTTGATAGAATAACAGGTCTTGCTTTAGCATGCATTTTTCTGAAGGTTTTGACGTAAAACTCAATGTCTGTCATTTAGTGATTTCATTCCTAAATAATTTGCCCGAAAACCACACATTTTATGAGGAACAAACCAAAAATAAGATGCAAATATCTATTCATTCTGCAAAAATAACGACAGCTGAAAGGTATAGTTCAACCAGGGCTGTCTGAGTTTGCTGCCCTTCCCCTCTCAAAATCATGGTCAATTGGAGCCTCCCCCCTGCAACCATTCCAGTGTCCCATTTCTTGGTTATTTTGCCCCATTTACTATAAACACTGTAATGTGCATACTGCTTTACTTCTACGATGATTTGGAGTGCATTTGAAAGTTTTATTTTGCATTTTTACAGCACAAACCCCAATAGATATCTGCTAAACAAAGCAATGCAGTCTCACAATGAAAACAGAACTGGCATTAAAACTTCTAGTAAACAAAAAGGCACTAAGGCATTAAAACTTCTCTGCCCTTGAAACTCTCATGCATTGAAACAGCATTGAAACCCACATTCAAAGAAAATACATTTTGCCAGTGGCAGATAAAGATTAACTTTGGGCTGTTTTCAAATCATAGGCCCCTTGAACACGAAACATACACATGCTCTTTGATACACCTTCCCTTGTACAATACAATACAGTTGTTAGAGGGCATTTTAAATTTATGGTTTTGAACATTAGTAAACAATGAAACAAAATGCATGCACCAATGACAAAACTACCCAATTCAGATAATTTCCATCATAAACGTCTACTCAACCTTCTACAATCCACCAGTATCAGTAAATATACACAATCTCTGAAGTGTAAATGTCATCTAAATAATTCCACATTAAAGAAATCTGTAACAATGAAGAGGTTGCTGCTAGCAAATAACTTTATATGTCATTGTTTATTCATCTACAAATAAAGTTCCTGTTGCCCTTGAGGAATAAATTGCCTAAGTTGCATGCATTAAAAAAAAATTATAAGCTAGTAATATCACAATAGGGACTCTATGGCAAACTGATAACAGGCTCATAGTTACTACTCTAGGTATCTTTGCCAAAAAGGACTGCAGCATCCACCCACTTTACAACACAGTACAGTATCAGCAATGCATCTGTCTACTGTGGGAGTAGAACCCACAACCTTCTGCATCAAAAGCAAGTACACTACCTGTTGTGCTATTAACAATGCAAGCAGATTCCAAATAAGCAGCACTAAAGTTTTGTTCCCCTGCAGCTCTCAGCTCCTTGTAAAATCTACTCGACACACAGTTGTATCTCTGAACTTAGCAACACAAGGAATCTTGAAAAAGACGAAATTTATTGGGGGGAGGGGACAAAAGCCCAAAAACCAGGGACACATTTTAAACATTGCTTGTACAATGTTGGAAAGTTGCTAGAAAAAAAATGCTGCGTTACCACCATACATTTCACTGCCACGTCTTTAACCCAGGGGACCCTGTGCAAAACAGTCAGTGAAACATACCACTATGCCAAATCAGCTGTTTTGTGAAAGAGAGGAAGACAAACTTAAATGGCTACCATTTAGTGAATTCAGTTCTCACCATAGCTGTCAACCTCTTGGCACAAAACACCTGAACAAAGCCAATAATGGGGGAATACAGCCCCCCAAACATATTCACTGAATTCAGTTCTCACCATAGCACTCAACCTCTTAGCAAAAAACATGTGGAGAAAGCCAGTAATGGGGGGGGGATACAGCCCCCAAACATTCAATGAATTCAGTTCTCACCATAGATAGCTCTCAACCTTAGCACAAAATACCTGGACAAAGCCAATAATGGAGAAATACAGTCCCAAAAATAGGGACAAATTTCAAATATCCATGTTATAAACTTAGACATCTGCTAGAATAAACAGTTTTGTGTTACCATGTACTTTCTGAAGAATATGAAGTCTGAAATTCAAATGCCTGTTATTTTTAAACATTTAACCAGGAAACTAGTCTAACTTGGAACAAAAGACAATTTTCAGCACAGCAGGGAAAAATCCAGACACATGTTTCTAAGATGGAAGGACATGCACACTCCACACAGAAGGCACTCCAGCCAAGAATCAAACCAGAGAACCTGTAGCTGTCAGGCAGCAATGCTACCAGTGCACCACTGCACTACAGACTTTGCTAGCCAAGGAAAAATGTAGATGCAGAAACCAGAGATTTTATGAGGAACAGAACAAATATGAGGCAAAAATCTGCAATTTTTGTTAGAAATGGTGGTGGATAGGGAATTCAGGTCCTTGCCACCTGCATCCAAGGTACAGGGTTCAAGCCTGAGTATCTCTACCCACCACCATTTGTTCTATCTAACCACCAGTATATAGCAACTGGGGCTTTTCACACACACACACCAGTCTTCACCTACCTGTTTCATGCACAGAACTTGTTTGAAGCCACAGACTCCATCTGCACAACATCCAGCCAGCGAAGCCACAGAATCCATCTGCATGACGCCTAAACAGTGAAATCCCAGAGAGAGCTCTCAGCTCACTCCTCATTGGCCCTGTCTGCAAGGGAAGCAGTCTGGAGCTCCTCTGTTCTGTGTGGTCGTTGACCGCACAGATTCCTGGGTATTCTTCAGCACAGGTTGCTGGGTACCTCTTTCTTTGCATCCGGACTGCTGATAAAGGCAGTCTGAGTGTCCGCAAGATTTTTTGTTTCACAGATTTTTTTTCTTTGTTTTTCTAGGTGGGAGGGCTGCAGACCAGCAGTCCGATGGCACGAGCCGCTCCTGCGGTAAATGCGAAGATGGAGTTAAACTCACGGGGAGTCACGGACACGGCCACAGGAGGGAGTTCTTATACTGACAATGTGTGTGTGTGTGTGTGTGTGTGTGTGATAATGAGAGAGAGAGTGTGTAAAAATGCTTATGAATCTTGTAACATTACTAACATGATATGATGTGTAATGACTCATTAGCTGTTCATCTGCCTGGGCCCTGGGGTGAAGAAGACGTGAATTGAACCCTGTCCCTGAAAAGGATTTTACTTCTAAAATTATGATTCTTTGACTGCATATTAATTATTTATTTTGGAATTGGAAAGGGACAGGATGGGAGGGTCACAGACTCGTGGGAGAATCGGGAGATGAGCTAAGTTTAACTTCTTACTGTGTGTGAGTGTGCGTGTGTGATGAATTGAGAGAGAGGTCTAATAGAGAGAGAGAGAGAGTGTGTGTGTGTGTGTGTGTGTGTGTGTGTGTGTGTGTGTGTGTGTGTGTGTGTAAAAGTGCAAAATACAAAATGCATTTTCTTTTGATTTACGTGGCCTGCAGGTGCATGTATGTTAATGTATTTATCTTGCTTATGAAGTGGACTTTGACAGTAGTGGCCAACCTGCCTGCTTAGTCCTCAGCTGAAGTCCGACAGGTTGGCAGGCTGCTCACATAGCTGACGTCACCATGCATGCCGCCGCATGATGATGTCAGTCTACAAAACAAAAAAGCCAGGAAAAAGCTAAGAAAATCGGAAATAAAGGGTTGCCACTCAGGAATCGTGGCACCCCATTAATTTGGACCTCAAAACTGGTAAAAATGAGAAATTTGGTATGGTTAAGAGGTCTGATACTCAGCTGAGGACCTAACTCTGCAGCTGTGCCTGGGGATAGACAGAGAGAGAAACCCAGACCTCAGGTTATGTTCCCTGTGTACGCTTAAGGGAAATTGTGCTTGATGCAGAGAGGGGGGTATCCATTTGTATTCCAAGTGAGCATCCCTCTCCAGTGTCAGTGGAGAGAATTCAGGCTCCTTGATTACTGGCCCAGAGTGGAGATTTCACAGTTGCTAAGAGATGGCTTCAGGCTATCTCCATGAGTTCGTTGTTCCTGGAGACTCTTGCATTTTGATTGAGAAGATGATGGTATATATACCATGGAAGTTCCAGAAGACATTGGTATCTTCATTAACCCCATGATAGTATGATCTTGGAGTTGGTATATATAGTTAGGGGGTGTGGGGGTGCAGCCCCCCACCTTGGTGGGTTGCACCCCTATAACTATATATATATATATATATATATATATATATATATATATATATATATGTACCAAATCCACACTGCAATGTAGAAAAGGGTGAATTTATAAAAGGTTTTGTTGAGTTTACATTATGCAGTACAGCAGTTCCTTATCGTTGACCAACTATGTTTGATGATTTTCGTTACAATGATTTGACTGTTCGATAAGAGATTTTCAAGACTTAGTGTTCATTGAATAGCTGTTTAACTTTTTGTTTAATGGGTAAACATAGACCCATATAAATGTAGACATAAGTGGCTGAACCTTTACAAGCTTTAGCCTTCAAATATAGACATAGGTGTCAGAACCAAGGTTAATTTTTTGATTACCCATCCATTGATTCAAATTGCACTTGAGTAAGTTCAGGGAAGAACTTTGCTTCACACGGATGGTAATCTTGTTCCAGAAAAGGGGTACCTCTGAGACATATGCCTGTCCCTACAGCACATCCTGTTACGTTGTAGGTGAGGTTTACATATCTGAATCGGGTGTTTCCAATGCTATTTGTTTTTCAGATGTGCAACAGATCCATTTAGGATGTATTAGAGGTTGCTTTGTAGGTCAGGCATAGGTTTTGTCTCAGCAGCCTATAGGGGAATGTATATAAGGACAAGACTTTGAGAAGGTACACATAGGAAATGTTTTCTAAACCATATATTCTTTCTTTGAAGAACCTTTGTGAACACTCCAGTTGTTGCATATTTCTAGTCAGGTACATGCAGAAGTGAGCATTGTACTCAGTGATTGATGTTATGAAAGTAGCAGAGTACAGTGGAACAATGACATCTCTGGACCCGGATGCAGCATATAATGATTTCATCAGCACTGTAGACACATGAGGGTCAAAGACCATGCCACTTTCTATATGCATTTCTAAATTCATGAGTACTGGGTCTACTTTTAGGGGTGTATTATCAGTATAGTAAATTGTGGAGTGGCTGTCTATTGAAAGACACTGTTATGCACATCATTGCGTTCCAGTTATTTTCTGATTCAGACATTCTTGGAAGGTATTTGTATCTTAGGAAAAATTGAATAACTGTACTTCATTTGCAGTCATGTGTGAACTTGGTCTGACAAGTAGCTGCCAAAAAAGGGCAGCCCTAGCATTGAGCCCTGGGTCTTTCTGCTAGTGGATAATCATTTTTGTGGTGGTAGACTCCCTTATCACATGTAGCACAGGGTGCCAGGCCAGTGTAATCCTGTCCCACCAGGGACCAAATTAATTAAAATAAAAACAGTTTCCTGTGAGCATGGATGGTCTGCCCATGTGCAGTGGGATAACCATTGGAGGCGTCCATTCACTGAGCACAGCAAAGATTGTTCAGAGGTTGAGATTAAGTAGCAATTCAAGTGGGGCTAATAGTTCGTTTCATGCTATTAAGTTAGTTCCCAAAATTTGAAATTGAGGCACCTCTATGTGTATTTATAAGCATGAATGAAATGAATCTCCTGCATGCAATATTTTGTAGAATCAGTAAGTGAAATAATAATTTTGCAAAGATGTATAAAAGGAAATGCAAGTGTGATCAAATGAGAATGTATGTTGCTGAACAGAAACATGAAAAACTTTTGCAACTACAATTATCTCGGGCAGATACTGTGGAAGTGAAAAGAGCTGATGCATTGAATAATGAAAATGCATAAGAAGGAGTAAGTTAAGAACGCAAATCTGATAGTAAGAAGTAAGAAATGTAAAGAATTAATAAATTAAGTCTGAATTTAAATGTGACATATATGCTTTGTATAATATTTTGTCAGAAGATATTTTAAAACTCTATGAGGCTGAAATATATGGAAAAAGGGATATGTGTAACTAGGTAACAGTCAAGGTATTAAGAAACTTGACTGGCTCAAAAAACTACTGTGTACATATAGAAGTTTCCATTAAATAGGAATTGTAAAGTGAATTGGTGGTACGACTGTAAACAGAAAATGTGTTCTTGTATACATTTAGGAAAGGTGAGTAGTTTCAGAGACATCCATAACACTGCAAATAGCTTGAAAAATAGTACAATTCCTTGCTAGCTGATTTATTGGCAGGCTTATGAAGTCTAACAGGAACGTATATGGCACAAGTAAGTCCTAATGCTATTCTGATATACTTGATGCATGTGCCAAGGCAAGTGACAGTAACTCTCTTGAGCAGGAAGATGGATGACTACAATAGTTAAAGTGGGAATCAAGATAAGATTTGAATTTGTATTCTGGAAGATGTGAGCAAAATTGATAAAATGGAACACTAGCCACTGCTTACAGTTGAGAAAGTAGTTTTAACTGCAAAATAAATTATTTTCTCTATTAGATAGAAACCACATATCCTGATAGAGAACTAG
Source organism: Protopterus annectens (assembly GCF_019279795.1). Lineage (NCBI taxonomy): Eukaryota > Metazoa > Chordata > Ceratodontiformes > Protopteridae > Protopterus > Protopterus annectens. The sequence goes on from NC_056750.1 coordinate 694,708,329, forward strand.
GTAAAATAGTTTCCAAACTGCATGCATTTAATACAACATTAAGAAGGTACATATTCTGTAGATTTCTGAATGACATTTCATCAACTCCAGCAGTATTCAAACATATGTTGCCTAGGAAAATAAAAGCTTGCAGTATGTTGTAAACATAACTTATGATCTAGTGTGACAACAGATGCAAAAAATTCATGATAGGAGACTGATACAGGTCATAGTTAATTGAAACAGCATAATATCAAGTTAAATGGGCACACATTTCAACTAAAGGCAATAAGCTTGTCATATGTGGATCATGTTCTGTTGATAAAGAAATTGAAGCCTGATATATAATGCTTATACAGTGCAAGTTAGACAAGCAATCATTATAGATGTTTCTAAGAATGACTCAGTATCTTGTAAGTTTTTAGTTAATACTTCTGAAGTTGTTTTGCATTTAAGTAATTTGCTGAAGCAATGTATAGCTTTGTTGTTGTGTCTTTTGGCTTTTAGGGCTCACCACAGCAGAACTCCGGTCCGCTAATGATTGTCAGTAGATTTTTACATACCGAGTTGCCAGCCCTGACGCACAACCTTCAACGAAGGTATGCCCATTCATGCAGGTCTCCACACAGAAGACGCTTTGGCTGAGAATCGAACAGGACAACATCTTACTGTGAGGCCACAATGCTACCGCAGCACCACCACCGCAGTTTAAATTTAGATAAAATTGGGATATTTACCACTATGAGAATTATGTATCTCTGTCATATTCTTCACAGTCTCTAAAAATAACTATGCATAAGCATGTCCTTAATGCTTCTCCCTGACTGTAGGAGACCATGTGGATTTTTTCTAATTTACTAACCCAACACTCATCCTCAAACAGCATGCCTGAAAGCCTTTTGACAATATTTCCTTTTCTTTAGTTTTTTTTAATAAGAATATTTTATACTCAACCTAAGCAAACTGATTTTCTACTATTTATTTGCCTTTTATCTTTTTTATACCATGTTCCCTCTTGAAACAAAAGTTCCTGTCTGGACATATTAATAGCCTTCACATAGACTACTATTATATTGTCCTAAAATAAACCTGCCTTATAAATAAGGCTACTCAGCCTCACAGTCTTCATAGGACAAAGCTTTAACTGAATGTGGATGATGATTATTTTAATTCTGTAAATATCCTAAACCTATTATTCTTCAGTCAGCAAGTAAATCATAAACCAAACCAAATATTTTTCAAGCTATCCAGAAAATGTTTGCACTCATGGGCATCATCTTTGCAGAAATGGAATCCTCAGTATAACAAAAAAGATAATATATGTGTGTCAATACATTCCTGTTGAGATATTTATTTATTGTCATTTGACTACCAGGAAAGGGTGACTGAGCAGGTGCCCATTTTCAATAGAGACCTAGGGAGAAAAGCTCCAAAGTATTACAAAAACATTTTAAGGGCAGTAATTTTACAGTCTTCAAAAGTAACACAAAAACATCTACAGTTCAAATAAGTATACCAAATGTGACATAATATGAAAATATTGTTTAAAAATAGATACAACTTACATGATCAGTAAATATTTCAAGAAGGTTTAGCCACTTTATAGAGATCTTAAAGGTAAGTTTGCATAATACAAATAGGAATTGCAATATGAAGAAACATGGTTATAGCATATTTAGAGTCAGGGGAGAGAAATAGCTTGAAATAAGGAAGTGAATGAAGAAGGGAGAATAAGGAGGTATAATGTATGAATTGATTGTTGTTAATTAGGGAAGTATTTCAGAATGGTTTTAAAGGACTGGCGGGAGGATAATGACCTGATGGGTGCAAGTAAGGAGTTCCAGGCCTAAGCAACATGGTATGAGTACAGAACATGCCCAGCAGATTTATTAGGTTTGTGGACATAAAGGAGTTTTTGGTCATTGGATTGTAATGACCAACTGAAAACATAGTTGTGTAGAATTGCATTTAGTGTGTGTGAAGCAGGCATATGCTTAATATTTTATTGGTGCTAAGTACCTGTGTATATGTCACTTGATGGGGTAGTTCTAACCAGCTTAAGCTTTTTATTGATATCAGTGGTGTTGCTGAAAGGGGGATTTGCTTCAAATTTAGCAACTTTATTATATCACTTTTCAGATTTTAATTCTTGTGATGCTTGGAGGTTAGTAAGGATGGGAACAACATAAGGTAGTGAGGGTAGAAGGTAAGTAGTAGCAATTGTACTTTTAGTTGCATTGCTGAAAATGTTTTTGTGAGCTTTTTTTAATGCAATTTTGTACATGCAGGTCAAATGTAAGATTATCTACTATCAATCCTAATAAGTTCCATGAAAAGGGACTTCAATGGTTATATTGTTAAGGAGAGGATTTTAATTTTTTTTTCATGAGATATTGATTTGGTGAAAAAAATAAGTATTTTGGGGAAGGCAGTTGAGCATGAGTTGTGAGTTGCAAGGCCATGTTTCAGTGGCTGTTAAAGCTTCCTGAGTAATTTTGTGGAGATGTGCCAGGTTGTCAGATGTGCATATGATTATGGAGTCATCTATGTATTGTATTAGGGAGGCCTGTTGTGTGAATGTGTGGCAGGTGTTAGTGCAAATGTTAGATGAAGGAATGAAGAATAGATTCTTGTGGTACACATGTGGTAGCTGGCAGGCATGGAAAAGGGTGAACGGTGCTTACACTTAGCATGGGTATCAGAACTTATCAGAGATTTGGGATGCATGGCTAGGCTTAAAAAGGCCCTTGTGGTCATTAGCCTAGTAAACACCTATGAAGTACCATCTTATTGACTGACACATATTGGATAGGTCACTGTGAACCGTAGAAGGGTGGGCTGACAGAGACCTAGTGAGGACATTTGAAGTAGAAGTTAGCTGTGGCAAACTGCTTTTAAGACTTTAAACAAATCTAGAAATAAGGAGGAGACTAGTTTGCCATTATATCTAGCTTTATTGACAGTATCTAAAGAGGTTAGAAATGCATTGTAAGTACTATGGGAGGAATGTAATTCATGTTGTGTAGGGGATAGGAGTTTTTCCTGCATAAGATAATTCAGCAGTTGTTTTTGAATACATTTTTACAAGAATTTTGGAGAAGGGGATAAGATTGCTATAGGTTTAAAGTCAGTAGTGCCCGTTGAATTTCCTCCAAAATGTAGAGGGATAATGTATGTTTTTTTTTCCGGAGACAGAGAGAGAGAGAGAGAAAGTAGCATTCTTGAACTGACCTATTTATAAGGAATGAGATAGGATAGACAATGCTATTCACTATTTGAAAGTACTCACTTGGAATGTCATCAGCTGAATTAAAACATGATTTGAGTTTGAGTAGTTTTGTATAGGCTGTGGCACAGGTTTTAGGTGAAAGTTGATGTGGTGATACGGGTCTGCTGAGTAAGGTTGGGATTGGATGCTTATTCACAAAAAGAGCCATATGTAAATTTGCATAGACAGATACAAATGGGACATAAGTGGTATTGCATCTAATCTGATGATACCATTCCTTATGAAAGACAAAGTAATTAATTTGGAGAAAAAGACAAAATCAGTCAAATATTCTAAAACTTCAGTTCCATGTACTATGTTTATACCAGAATGCATGCTGTTAGTTGACATGATCTGGTACATGCCAAGTTTCAATTTAAATGTTGTAAATTCTTTTTAAAAATCGCATTAATATTTAATAGAATGTGTAAGGCCTAAACATTGGTTCCAATGATTACAAAATTATAGTCTTGCCACTGGAATCTTTTTCATATCACTGTTTTTTTCTGTGAATCATGCAATCATATAACTGCCCCTTTCTTTCGTATGTAGTCCTCCCAAAAATAATTATCTACTTTGTGTCCATTTTTCTGATGTTTCTTTGTAAGATAAATGTCATAGTAGCCTTGGTAATGAACTTCAGCTCGTTGTCTTAGGCACAAACACCGCCCTTAGGCTATCCAGATCACATAACTGCCCGTGTTTTCATATATTTCCTGTCTCTTTACCTCATCACAGATGATCACCACCTTCTGTATAAGAATCTGAAGTTCGGTTATAAAGAAAGTGAAAGAAAATTGTCAGAGTAATGGATGCCAACTTGTAGGCCAAAGTCACTACATACTTTCAGAGCCTCCCACTCTTTACACATTGCCACATCTGTCAACCACCTCTGGTGTCTAATCACCATACATGGTTAAATAACAACCAAAGTTATATAGTCCTCCTTGGTGCTACAAGGCTCACACACATGCGCACAAGCTTGAATGAGCTCACACACACACACATACAGATCTAATATTATGTGGCATATCTGCACAGAAAGAGAATGTATGCTATTTTTCTATCAGACAAATCAAAATAAAGTTTTTCACTAGAAAAAAACAGTAATCAGTGAAGATCACTGCTTTAGCTTTATGTTATTTGCTAATGATAGACGATGAACTTTGCTTACAAGAAGGGTACAAGTATCAGGTTTTCTGTTCTTCTTCCAGATTTGTATTTCCATTACTCTGTATCCCAAAATGTTACTAAATTTACGTCTATAAACAGTACATTCGGATATCTTTAAATTTACCTACGAGAACTTTTCTAGTTCTAGAACTTTTTGATGAATTCACTGTCAGTCTCTTGTCTCTCTTGATTCAGCTGTAACTTCTTCTACATCTCTTATATTATGGAGATTTCTCACACATACAAGTAACATATTGCTTCTCCATATTTAATGATAATCTCATTATTAAATTGTTTTCACAAGGCATTTTTGCTTATATGTGCACCATCTATGCATAAAATTCATCACTCGATATTGTATACATGATGTACCACAGTTGTCCTGGAGACATCTCAGCTCAATACATTTTGTATTCTAGTTGGCATTCAAAACCTTCTTATTGCACCAGTATTCAAACCTGAATTCCTGGTTATTTAAAGGACATCATTCATTCATTCATTTATTCACTCATTTAGCTGTTATTGCTCTTCCATGCATAAAATAAGCTCTGCATTTTTTTAGTATGTTCAGAGTCTTTTTGGTTTTGCAGTAAAAGAATACTTTACAATTTGCTCCAAAGTATATCTTCTTGTAGCTATACCAGCAACTTGAATCTCCTTGTTGTTTGGATTATTTTAGTATGTGGAAATAAGATCTGTTATATTTGCAAGCCAATTTGTTTTACTTCTAGATAATCTATAATTATTGATTTCTCTTTAAGTACATTTTCATTGATTTTGAAGAAATGATTTGTATTTCTTTCTCTTTTGTTCAGTGAATCATAAGCATTTAGCGTATGGCAGACCTTGTGCAAAACAAATTTATTTCTATAGCGCAGAGTATTTTCTCTCTCTTCCTTTTTTCAGTAACATTTCCTAACATCTGAAGTATTTTTAGGTATAGAACTCAAAATAATCTTAATGCAGGCAAATAGTTTTATTTCACTTTCTGGAAATGAATAATTTAAAACTGACCAGGAAAATGGATGCATAAGATATGTTGCAGAAAAGAGTATAGGAGGAGGAAAATTCTTGCCAATGACTTGTGGAGCTGAAAAAAGATGGTTAGAAAAATTTCAGATGAGGTTCATTCCAAAGTGCTTCACCTGGGCTGGACTGACCCCAGTATGAAATATAAGCATGGAGGAAACAAGAAACCTTTTTTAATGTACTGTTTAATGGCTCTGTGCTAGGACTATTTTATTCTGATGAAGTCTCTTGTATAAGACAAAAGCGCTCATTTTATTTTTTTAGGTTGCTTTAATAAATTAGTTCTTGGACCATTTCTAGACCCTCATTTGGCTTTGATTTTCTTGGATTTCAAGTTTATTTGGTTGATGCTGCACCATTTTCTGTCTCTTCTGGCTTTCCCATCATGGTAAGCCTTCAGGATTCAAAAACCAATCCTCTTTCAATATGTTTTTCCCCTAGTGGTATCTGTAGCATGGACTCAGGTCTCAGTGGGGATGCTGTATGCTAAGGCACAGTCCAAGGAAGTGATTACTGCTATAAGCTATGTGGTCTTCCCCCGAAAATGGTCATGGCACTAGTTTAACTTAGAGTGATTTTGACAATTTTTTTGCCAAGTTATTTTTTATCTTGGTAGGAAAAGTGAACTCTGTTCCTTGCAATCTTCCATGCATTCACTCCTGTGGGAGAAATTGTGGCTCAAACCATGACAGCAGGTTTGGTGGAGTCATGCGTTGCAGTATTCACAATCATGTGAAAGTGTTTCATAGAGTGTGAGCTAACATATAGGGTCGTCTTTGTAGGTGTGTGTGTGTGTGTGTGTGTTTGTTTGACTTTAACCCTAACGACAAATGAAAATATCTTTGCCTCTGCATTTTTCTGTACAGAATCCATGGATGTTCTTACTTATTTTCTGTATTCTATGACTTTATAGTCATTACAGAAGCATAGAGTATAATTTAAAACATGTGCATACATCTCAGAACAACTGAAATACATGTATTTCACTATACCATATTAAATGACAGATTTTTAAAGAGCAATGTAGTACTTTGGATATAATTTTATATTCATATGCCACTAATATGAGTTAGTTATATTGTGAGTTTGCTAACCTAGAATAATATGAAATAGTTTGCTATAAACCAAATGGCAAAAAGCAGCAAAACTGCATTAGAAGGTTAGTGGTAATACCTAGCAATATAGGTCTATAACTATAAATAATTTAAGATATCATGGCAGCTTTCTCGAAATATTACAGATTCATAAGTATTTAGTAGGTTAACGGCTGCAAGGGCCTTTGTAAGCCTAGCCATGCACCCCAAATCTCTGACACCCTTGGTTAGTGTAAGCAAGGGTTTGGGAGATGAAACATTTACAAGCAGGGGCCTGGGAGATGAACCATTTACAGGTTTCCTGTGTCCATTAGAGACATAGCTGCCACACCAGGGATGAATTTCCTGTTCCCCATATAATTGTCCAAGTTGCAGTTGAATTGGGTTAGGGAGCAACTCTGCTTCACGTGGATGGGGTGTTCCATAGATGGGGTGGTCTCAGGGATACATACCTGTTTCTCCAGCAGGTCCTATTTATATCACAGGCAAGGTTTAAGTCTTTAGAATGGATAATTCTGGTACTGTTTGTTTTCTGGATATGCAGGAGGTACATCAGAGTGGGGTCTGACAATGCCCTGTATGTCAGGCATAGATCTCCCCTCAAAATTCTGTAGGAGCCAGAATACAGGGATAGGGCCTTGAGGTGGTCTGCAGAGAACATTTTGCCTATGCCCTGTATTCTTTTAGTGAGTTCCAATTGTTGGGTGTGCCTAGTTAGTACATACCAAAAGGGACTTTGTACCTAATGGTAGGTTTGATTAATGCTGAATACAGTGGAACAATGGCTTTCTTGGAATTAGATGCCATACCTTTGTTTATAAGTTACACAACATAAAATGATTTCCTCACTACTGTACACATGTGATGGTCTAAGGCTAGATTACTATATATATATATATATATATATATATATATATATATATATATATATATATGTGTGTGTGTGTGTGTGTGTGTGTGTGTCCCTAAGCCCCCAACTACTTGGTCAACTCTAAGGTGTGTTGTCAATGTGATAGTTACCAGGGGTAGATGAGTTCCCAAAGGATACTATTATACATTTCTTGGCATTTAGTTTAAGTCCATGGCTCTGACACCAGTTGTTTGTCTGTGTCAGCCCCTCCTAGAGAACATTTGTGTCAGTGTGGGATTCAATGATAGTTCCTAATTTGCAGTCATCTGTAAATTTAGTCAACCAGAGACCATTGATATTGGCCTTTAATACAGAGAGAAAAAAAAAAAAAAGAATGGGTCAAAGGAAAGGACCCCTCCACTCCAGACTCACTGTCACGAACGTCTCTAAATTCAATTGGGATTTCTAACTTCTGTCTGTGAGCCCTGTGGCCAGCTGGCTGTGACATACAAATTTGTACCTAACCTCTCTCATTTTTTTATCAATGCAATTAGTGCAGTATTGTCAACCTTTTTTTGGGGTTAAGGGGGGCAGTGGTGTGAGCCATGTTTCCCCATTTGCTTTGTTGCTACTCTCAAAGTCCTCTCCAGGCTGAACAGGCATGATCTGCCCTTGATGAAACCAAACTGAGTAGGGTCCAGTTTCTGGAGGTGTACTATAACTCTTTGATCATTTCCCTGATAATCTACCCAATAATCACCTTGAATATAGCTTCCAATCAATATCCACTAGTTTTATCAAAACACTTCTAAAAAAACTAATACCTACCACCCTCGCTGCTGACCTCCTCCCTACATAGTACCTGTAAATAGCTACAGGTGCCACTGCATATCCCATATCTGCCCTCATCAAAAGAACCTTATCCGAAAATGCTATCCCCTCCCTCTGGAAAATATCTCACATCATCCCACTCCATAAAGGTGGTAGCTCCTCAGACATATCCAACTATAGACCAGTTGCCATTCTTTCCCTACTAGCCAAAATAATGGAGAAATGTATACACAAGCAACTAATGCAATACCTTTCACAGAATAACTTACTATCCAACTCCCAGCATGGTTTCAGCCAATACCACAGCACCATCTCAGCCCTCATTTCCTTTACTAGTGCCATAAACCAAAATAGGAATGACCATAGGCTAACCTCCACCCTCTTTCTTGACGTATCAAAAGCCTTTGCCATGGACAACCACGAACCTCTCATTCTTTCAGTAAAATCTATTTCCCTAAACAAGCCTGATCTCCAGTGGTTCCAGTCCTACCTGACTGGTAGACAACAGGCGGTACTATGGCAGGGCAAACTCTCCAGCCAGCTTCCTTTTACACTTGGTGTCCCTCAAGGGTCCATACTAGGCCCACTAATCTTCACTATTTTTATAAACACCCTTCACACTGCTATCCCTAAAGGTACCTGCATTCAATATGCAGATGATTCCACTCTGATCTGCTAAGCCACCTCCCCATCTGAACTGCAAACCTTAACCCAAAATACATTTAACACTATCAAGAGCTGGCTCACCAACCAACGCCTACTTCTGAACCCTAACAAAACTAAACTTCTACTCTTCTCCCCCACTAGTAGATCTACCACACTTTCATTCTCTGTCACATCTAACAATGGTACCACTATTTCCCCAGATCATCACACCAAACCGCTAGGGGTTACCATAGACAATAATCTTAAATTTTACCTACAGGTCAACAAAACCATACAGACCATCAATAAGAAGCTTAGATTACTGTATAGAAACAAAAACTTTTTAACCCCACTGGCTAGGACTGCAATCGCCCGATCACACCTACTCCCTACTCTTTTATATGCCTCGCCTGTACTCTCATACCTCAACAAATCTGAACTAGGTAAGCTGTCCCATAGCTGCAATCATATTGCTAGATTCACCACTGGCTCCAGCTATAGAACCCACCACTGCCGGATCCATAAACAAATAGAGTGGCTAGAACTGCCCAGCTTAATTCAATTCAATCAACTCTTAATAGCGCACAAAATTTGCACCACCCCGAAGATACCTCCTCACATAAAAATATTATTATGCCATATAGCAACCTGAGATCTCTACGGTCAGCCGATAAACTGCTGGTCCAAAACCACAAAGCTAATAACTCTGCTGGTAAATCCCTGTATGCCAACTTCATTGGCAAAACCTGAAATTCATTGCCAAACTGTATAACCCTACAATCCTCCAAATGTCTCTTCAAAAAAAACCTCAAACGGTATCTCAAAGTGAGTTGGCTATGCCCATGTACAAACCCTGATTAAGTTATAAACTGAAAGCATATTCTGTAATTATCATAACTTGTAACTACGTCACCAAGCTCTGCTTCCAGTCTGATGTCTCTTACTTTTAATTGTGTCTGTCATGAATCATAATCCCAACCTGACAGTGAAGAACTATGCACCCTTGCATTTGATACGTTTACTAAGAAGGCCATATGACAGCCCCAGCTAAATATGTCCTATAAAATTCTTAGAGTATGAGCAAGATCTTCTGCTCAAAAATAAACCCAAAGTTTAGGTCTAAGGGATTTTAGTACAGTTAAATAGTGAATTTGACTGTATTCCATTAGTTTCTACAAATAATGGTTTCTGAACTTCAGTATGTTCGAAATGAAGAAAAAACCTTTTCTGTTGACGTCTGAATGACTTACTTTTTTGCAGTCCTTGCCTCACTCATCATTCCTAATGTTTCCATATTTGCCATGGCCTCTTCATCCTGGATCTTTCTATGATTCTTTTACAAGCTTCTACCATTCATAAGCCTTTGGTGAATGATAATCTGACTCCTGAGAAAGGTGACCTAGCAGTACTCACTTGTAGTTAAAAAAGAGCAAAGAACTTGATGGGCCATTGTGGCAACAAGCGCCTTTGCATGTACTGAAGCTTGTCAATGACACTATCTGTGAAAGTAGTTTATGCAGTAATGTCACTGTCACTCTGCTAATAAACTTGCCACCTGCAAGGTATGTTTTCTGTGGCAGAAGTCAAACAGGCAGAGATTCGGTTTCACCTTGGGATGGAAGAGCTGGCTATTCATCACTTCAGCCTTTTTCTCTGGCTGTCTCTACCAACACCCAAAAGTCATTCAAGAACCCAGACTGATGGCAGCTCATATGGATGATGCACCTCACTGCCACTGTGTCAGCACATGATTTTTATTGTGATGTAATGAAAAGTCAGTAAGGATATATATATTGTAGTTCAGTGCTTTACTCTGCAGCCTGGTAAGGTGGTATAAACACAGACCATACATTGGCATTTGAGTCATGACCTGTCACAAGTGGAAAAAGTCCTTGTCTCATATAAGATTGACAACTCGGATGTAATAATAATTTAGTAGATATAAATTCTACACAAATTTTGCATCCTAAACAGAAAACAAATACATCATCCTCAATGATAATCAGTTATAATGTAAAATGCCAGATCATGATAGTGAAGGCATATACACATTTAGGTAATATAGTAAAGGCTGCTGTTACTACCTTTCATTATTTTGTACCAAATGTTTAAGTACAGAAGTCATAAGATGCTCGGCTGTAAAATATGTCATAACCTTCTGTTCCAGCCTTAGAGACGTCACTGAGTTTAATGTTGAATTTGACCCACCAACTTTAGCATCTTCAAACAGTAGCATTTGAGCCATCACGTTATAGCTATTTTTTTTTTTTTCTATTGAAATATGCATGAAAAGATTTAGTATCTTATAAGAAACCACGTATAATGCATGGCTGTGCATAAGAACAGTGTTAGCCTAAGCACTCCAGTATAAAATGACTATTGTCAGTACCTCAGCAAGATTTTATTAAACAGTTTTCTGGAAGTTAGAACAGATTAATAATTAAGAATAATAAATCCCCTATGTCAGCTAAAATTACCACTTAATTCTAGAACACATGCTGAAATATCAGCAAAACAGTGTTCAGTAAAATATTAAAAGATATCAAAATAAATGGAATTGTTGACTTTTCCATACACAAATACAAAGTCGTTTTAATGCTGAAATCAAATATAGAACTAATTAACACTGCAAACTATTAACTAGTATATTTTATGAACTTAGTTGTAACATTTTAAGAAAAATAATGGCAAATCATTTGAAAAAAAATATCATTCCTAACACAGTATCCCAGTTTTAGTCTGGATAAATTGAAAAAGGCAAAAATGATACATTTACTCAAGCAAGGAAGCTTTATAAAACATTCAATAAAATAAATATAGATATTTTGTTTGCAATTATGAGTAAATTTGAATTTCCTTAATTGTTTCAGAATTCTGTTTAAAAACTCAGCTGTCTGAATGTCAACAAGATGTTTATTCCATTAACTACTTTTAGTAAAGGAGTGAGACAAGGGTGCCTATTATCACCATATTAATTTGATTTATATACTCAGCCCAGGTATCAAAATAAGTCTTAATAATATTAAGTGAAGAAAATCATCTCATAAAACCAACTGACCTGGATAAGATAACAATAAAGTCCATCCTAAAATACTTTGGTATAAATGTTCATCAGAATGATCAGAGTAATAGTATCAAATGCTGGTCATCCACAGAAGCCGGTCAGCACTTGTGGACCAAAATGAATTTTTCATTATTATCTAGAGTAGCAATACTTAAAATGAATAGATTCCCAAATGCCTTATTTCATATATCTATTTGTTACCACATGCCATTAAAAGTATTTAAAACCATTATTTCATCATTAAAGCGTATATTTTTTCTGAAAATGGAAATAATTTCTTATGCTAAATACATAGATCTTAAACAACATAGAGGTGTTAACCTGTGGTATATTCCTTTCTGTTATTTACACATCAAGGCAAATAGATTACTGTTTAACTAAAGACCAATCAAGGAATCCCACATGGATACAAATATGATCAAACTGATTGGTACATATAAATGAAATCCCCAAGCCACTGACTTTTAAAAATGTGGAAATGATAACTCCTTAACATTTCATATTGCATTTATAACATTTTTGCTTTATTTCATTCACTTGACCAAAACCCATTTTTTTCAGCTGAAAGAATTATCAAATTATCACAATGTCCATTTCTTCAAAATAAATACAGTATGGGGTTTCAGCTCTAAAAATGTAAGTTTAGCTGTGGCTTGAGTGATGAGACTACCTATATGCATTTACACAAATATCAGGTTAATGGTTTGATTAAAAAGGTTGACTTCCATATATATGATTTATATATGACTGGCTTCATTACTCAAGAGTTGTATAATTGTTTTTTACCATTGAACATCTGGTAATTCTGATTCTCTATGGATTGCCTAAGGTGCACAAGGATATTTTAAATCCACCAATGTGTCCAACAGTGTCTGGCCAAGGCTGGATAATGGAAACACTCTTTATATACATTGAAAAAATACTGCGCCCTGTCTCTGATGATGTTCCTAGTGTCCTCAAGGATACAAAGAAGTTTTGCAGGATCTGTTTGCTTGGTATAATAATTTAGTTGACAGATGGGATTGGCTTTTTGTAACCTTAGACATTAACTCTCTTTTCACTGTTATACCCAGTGATGTGGGAACATAGAATGCCATTTTTTTTCTTTCCACACAAAGTGGTTTGTCTAGTAATGAGGTTATTTTGGTCAGTATGCTTTTCAAAATAATTATGGAAAATAATGTTTTTATTTTTGAAGATGAGTATTGCCGAGAACGTATTGGCATCACAGTGTGGACAGTCTGTGCTAATTTATATGTCATCTTAGTATTAGCACAATGGCACCAATGATCCTTTCTTTGGATTTATAGGCTAGTATAGAACTTTGTTAATGATATATTTTAATGTAGAAGGGCACTACAAGTAGTCTGCAGAATGTTATAGATGATTTGCATGCAACTACCACGTTCTTGAGATTCAGCTATAAATGGTCTGGCACTACTGTCAATTTTTGGATGTATCTGTGAGTAGGAATACACTAGGGGAAGTGAACACTAGGATCTATAAGAAACCTTGTAACAAGAACAACATTTTACATAAAGCTAGTATACACCCAAGGCTTGTATTGAAGAATGTGGTTAAGGGACAATTCCTTAAGATGTTGCAACTGCACAATAGGGATGAGCTTGAGGAAGATGCATTAGACACAATGTCTAGAGATTTCATTTCTAGAGGTTATTCATATGCTGAGGTTCAGAATACTGCTGAGGCAGTATGTTCCCTTAGAGTTATGGTTGCTAAACCCTTTTTTTGCATAACACACACAAGGAACTGCTAATTTAGTTTTATGTAGACAAAAGTTGAATCCCCTTGTTGTTTTGACATTTTCCAGTGATATAGGTATGCTTTGTGACATTATTAAAATCAAGATATTAAATAAGTATTGGGTCCTACACCTACGTTCTCGTTCAGGAATAATAAGCCCCTGAAATGTGAACTATGTTCCAAATATAAGCAGAATATTGACTAAAGGAGCTCTGATCTATAGGTATGTTTCCATGTTGTTCATGCAATGCTTGTAAGTCTGTATGGATAATTACCTACATTGAGCACCCAGTTCTTAACTGTAGGGTTGGTTTTGATTTTTATGCAGACTGCAAGACTGTGATTTATTGTGCACAATGTCTAACTTGCAGGTCCTATTATGTAGGTAAAACAAACCGAACATTAAAAGAGAGTATTTTAGAGCATATGCGCAACATTAGGAATGAGAAGATAGCTAATGCGCTGGCTAAACATGTGATTGATTGTGACTCTGATGATAAGTTTAAGTTTACTGTGCTAGAGATGAATGAAAACTCGAGGGGTTGTAATGTTACAAATAGGACTGAGTGCGATGAATTAAAATGGATTGTGAATTTACAAGCAGGTAGAAGCCATCAGTTTAATGAATGTATCTCTTTAAAGCCGGTGCTTTAAACCATGTGATTTAGTTCATTGAAATGATTGGCTTAGTTTTATTTTTTCTGATGGGTTTTTATCAGTGAGCTGGCTTCTGTCATTATGTAAGAAGTGTTGCTTTATCCTTCATTTTTTAATTCATTGATATAATTAGTTTACTTATCTTTTTATGAATGAGCTGGTTTTGCAGTTTTATACAATCTGATGAAGTGGGTATATGCTGTGAAAGCGCTTACCGATATTGCATGCTTTTATTTATTTGTATTTGTGCTTATTAAAGGATATTTTGTATGCTCAGCAGTGGTGGTCAAATATCTGGTTTTTTTTTTACTTCTACCCTAAAGGTACCTACCAAAAGTAAATATGATTTGGTCTACTCTGAAATCAAAATTTTATTACAGCATAACTAAAGGACACTGAATGGATTGTTTCAGTGTAAAAATTCATTAGCATCTATAAAAGCTATCTAAAATTTATACAGTTGTTGTTTGGCTGTTGGCTTTTCCTGGTTAGGGGTCACCACAGCGGAACTCCGGTCCGCTAATGATTGGCAGTAGATTTTCACGAACGCAGAGGTGCCAGCTCAACATTCAACCTTCAACAAAGGCACGCCCATTTACGCATTTCTTTCGAACGCCCACTCAACTGTGGGGAGGACATGCAGACTCCACACAGAAGGCACTCCCTGCACTCTAGCCGAGAATCAAACGGGAGAACCTCTTGCTGTGAGGCAACAACACTACCACTGCCCCACAGCGGAAATTCTAAAATGTATACAGTATGATAAAGTATTACAATGGTAACATTTATAATTACTCTTCAGGATGGTCAGCATAAAAACCCTAATATGAAATACTCTGCACTATGGCATAATTAACTATTTCAAATAAACAATAGATGTTTTCCACTTAAGAAACATTATATCCATCTAAGCTATTATATAATGCATATCTCTTACCAACTATAAATAGGTTATATAATGATAGATTTATTCTCCTTAAGAGATTATAACATGTCTAGGATCTTGCATAATGCATATTTCATACCAACTATAAAAGCACGTTTTATAAAATTTCAGTAAATTATAATGCTTGTAAATTTGAGAGTGTAGGTATTTTACATCAGTGGTGCACAACCTTTTTTATGGGGAGGGCCACTACACAAATTCTCCATGCATCTGCAGGCCACCTCAAAATGGCTCTATATTATAACATCAAAGCTTTAGGTAGTCCAATACTTGAAGTTTGGCACGTAAATAGCGAAAGCTGAAAATCGCGAACGGCAACTTCCACAAATTTTTTAACAGGAAAAAAAATGCTTGGTTGTTATGGGGAATATGCCCTTCTCTCCAATGTAGAGTGATCTTGGAGTTGGTATATTTAGTTAGGGGTGTATGGGGGGCTCAGCCATCCACTTGATTCGGATTTGAAAGTTTGTTTTTTTGTTTTGTGGCCAAGCAATTCTTTTCCCTGTGCAAAAGTGGCCTTTTGTGGTTTTGAGGTTTCGATTTTTTTGTGTCGAGCTTTATGTATTTGATTACTTGACGCTTCAATGTTATAATGTATACCTCTCAAGACATAGTAAGTCTTTACGAGTTAACAATAGGTACAGGTGGCTGGCATTTTTACTTAAGACAGCACTCAATAAATCGCCTGTTTTCTACATCAACTTTGCATTTAGCTTTATTCTGGCTTGCAGCCATGACTTATTACAAACATATTACAAACTCTTGCAGAAAGTTGCAGTTTTGCACATTCTACCAAGTAACATAAAACAAATAATTTAAGGATATCCTTAATAAGCCAACATATAGTCAGGAAAACTGATGTCCCACTCACCAGGCTAAACATGGAGAAAGTTACTGTCAGCTGCCAGGGTCCGCCACATAATGCATGCACTCAGGTCACTCTACAACAAGTACAAATATGACTCTGTCATTGTCCATATTGGTGGGAATGACCTGAGACGTACCACCCTGGACTACATGAAGAGAGACATGGAGGAGCTCCCAGATCTTGTAGCCCAGGAGGGTATGACCCTAGCTCTGAGTAGCATCCTGCCATCACCCAGAATGATACCTCAGTACAAGGACAAAATGACTGACTTCAACAATTGGCTAAGCTTCTGGTGTCACTCTAAGGGGATCCAGTATCTGTCTGCCTGGGATGACATGGTTGACAGACCACAACGCTTTGCCAGAGATGGCCTGCACCTGTTGCCCCTGAGATTCCAAATACTGGCTAAGGCTCTTGCCACCCCTATAGTGCCTTTTTTAGGCAAGGTTCAAATGATAAATCCACCACCATAACAGGTACAAGCAAGCAAACTCTGAGGGTAATGCTACACAGTCTAAACCTCAAAATGCACTCACTCGAGGCACTCCTTAAAATAGAGAACATAGACATCTGTGCCATGACAGAGACCTGGTTCAAGGCTCCAGAGAGCACCCCTACATTACCAGGCTATAGTTCATACCACACCTTTCGGCCACATAACCTGGACCAAAACACTAAAGGCGGAGGTGTGTCCATATTCATTAAGGATATCCACACCTCCAGGCTAGCTGCTCAACATAATGCATCCAAAATTATTCAAGTGCAACTAACACTGGAAAGACTGCAATCCAGGTTGTAGCTTGTTACAGATTTCCCAACGTGCCCCAGGATTTCCACTCTACATTTCTTAAGATACTGGAAAATATTAAGGTACAACTCAATACCTTAATTATGGGCAATTTCAACTACCCCACCATCAACTGGGAAAGCTACTCATGTACTAACTCATTCGCTCAATGTTTTCTGGAATTCATAAATTCCAATGCTGTGGCTCAGCTTGTCTACACCCCCACCAGGAGCAGCAATATCCTGGACCTGGTCATTACTAATATGGGTAACTGGTGTTCCATGCCAGAGGTCAACTCCTCGCTGGTCAGTTACAACCACAAGCTAATCACCTTAGACATCCATATCCTACCCCCACCCTCACATTAAGGAAACCACTTTCAAAAACTACTCCAAAGCCAACTTCATGCTTCTTAAGACAGAAGTGGCAAACTTCACGACACCCATACAGATGGAAAATAGATGCACTACTGCTGAACCTTACACAAATGCACTGTATAAGCACATACACAAGTGCATGGATCATGCCATCCCCAACAGAACAAGACGCTATCCTCCAGAAAAAGGAAGCCAATCCATTGGTCCCCTGCCATAAACAAACTCTACAACAGAAGGAAGAAGCTTTTGCAAAAATGAGTATAATCCCAAGATTGGAGGAACTCCATGGTCAATCTCAGCAAGAAGCTGAGATCCCTCATAAAATCCTACAAAGCCATTTATGAAAATAAAAGTGTCACCGATTCCAAAGACAACCACAAAGCATTCTACAGCTATGTCAAGACTCTCAGTGGCACCACTCAGATCTGTTCTGAGCTACAACACAATGGTACTAAATATACAGAACCAACTAATATTGCCAACATCCTGGCAGATAGGTTCAGTGCTAACTTTACTCCCTCTCACCCTCCAAAGGGCCAGTCTTAATACCAGAAGAATGTAAAGCCCCTGTAATCATTGATGAGCAAGTAAAGACCACACTCACCAAAGCCAAGAACACAGCATCCATGGGACCAGACAACATCCCAGGCTGCGTACAACATGAACTGCAGAATGAACCTTCACCCCACCTAAGTACCATGTTCAATCATAGCTTCACCTCAGGCTATGTGCCTACTGAATGGCACACAGTGACAGTTATCCCACTCCACAAAGGGGGTGCCACCACGGACACCAGAAACTACTGCCCCATTAGCCTGATGAGCCTAGTCTGCAAGGCCATGGAATGTATCATCTTGGAGCTTATAAACAAAGACATAGGTAACCTCCAAACCCTGGACCCCACCCTGTTTGGGTTTGTAAAAGGTGGATCATGTCTACTAAACCTGATTGACGTCTTTGAAGCAGTCACTAGAGTCGTAGATGAGGGCAAGGTAATGCACACAGCCGATCTTGACTTCACCAAGGCATTCAATACCATCCCCCACTCTGGAATTATAGATAAACTCACTAAACTGGGCATAAATCCCTATGTCACAAGCTGGGTGGCCAACTGGCTCACTGACAGAACCCACAGAGTAAAAATAGCTGACTCCAAGTCCGACTTCAGACGAGTGGAGTACCACAGGGTTTCGTCCTGGGTTCTCTCCTGTTTGGCATCTACTTCTCTGAATTGCAGGCCAACACAGAAGGTCTTTGGCTAACAAAGTTTGCAGATGACTGCAAATTGGGAGCCATAACAGAATCACCTAAGGATGTAGACATTCTACAAAAGGGCCTCACAGAGAGATGCTTGGTGTCAAAGTCATGGCCTCAAGCTTAATGCCAAGAAGTGCATTGTCATCCACTTTGGGAAAAACTTGGTACCCATGAACTACCACATAGGTGGTAGCTCACTAAACACTGAAAGTGTGATAAGAGACCTAGGGACACAGGTGGACAGTAGTCTCTCCTTTGATAACCACATCGCCAATGTAGTCAGGAAATCCTTCTACGTGGCACACCTCATCAGAAAAGGGTTTTCCACTAGAAAAAAGGAGGTCATTGTTCCTCTCTACTCATCCCTCTTCAGACCCATTATAGAGTACAATGCCCCATTTGGCATGTATCTCACAAGACACCTACAACAATTGGAAAAGCCACAGAAATACCTTACTAGGAGGATTACCGGCCATAAACAAATGCCATACACAGACCGTTTCAAAAACACCAGCTCTACTCCATCGCATATCACCTACTCAGAGGTGATCTCTGCCTGACACACAAAGCTATGTCAAACCCAGAGTTGTTTGACATGCTACACTTAAAGAAATCCCAATTTCTCTGAACCAAATGCTCCAGGGACCTAAACCTTGTCACCACAATAAACAGAACATGCTGGAGGGATGGATTCCCATCACAGAGACTTCCCATACTCTGGAACAAACTACCCATTCATGTCAAGCAAAGCTCCTCATTGGCCCTCTGTAAGAAAAATCATGATGACTGGATGGGAAATAAAAAATTCACCCCAGGGATCACTTCTGTCGCACTGTTTGACAGGGGCACAGGAAAATAATTTTCTTTGGTGGCAAAAGCCAGGGAACCTTTTTGGCTAGACTTATATAGGCCCCAGGGCTGATAGCCTAGTACCTACCTATGAACCTATATCACAAAAACTGTATAGATTTGAAATCTATGCCACAAGATGGCTTTCTCCTCTCTCTCTCTCTCTCCCTCTATAAATATATATATATATATATATATATATATATATATATATATATATATATATATATACGTGTGTTTATACGTATATATTCAAATGACAGTTATTCAACTTCTGGGGGGGGGTAATTATGTTACAGATTCTTGCATGATGATGTTTCTTTTTCATTTATATCTCACCAGAAGACATGGTTGTGTTAGGTATGTGACACATCTATTTGAGGCTTTTGTTTTGTAAATGTGACAATGTTCAAAGTAATTAATATCATTATTATTAACCAGACTTACTTGGTATCAGAGCTATTAGATACAGACTCTGTCATTTATATTTTTAAGTCTAATTTAGCTGCATTGTATATATTGCATATAGTTTTTGAGTTTGCAGCTAAATCAAATTACATGATTATATTGGTGTGCAGTTCTAAAAATGTAAACATTTTCTTAAATTAAAACAATGTATTATTGCAATTCACCTAAGACTACTATTATACCTTAAGGGATTTTACTTCAACCCATCTTGAATATATCCACATCATTTTAGCTTCTTCAAACTGTGGTATTTGATGAATGATATATTACAATAGCAAATCACTTGGTGGAAATATATAGATTTTTTATTTATAATGTAATAAAAACTTAGTTAAAGCTTATTCTAGACAAGTGTTGTATTCTTCAGACTGAGAGGAAGTTATGTGCCTCACCCTCAGTGGAAACTGTGTGCAGTAGAAAATGTCAGTTGGTAATGGTGGAGGTGTACGAGTTCCTGTCTTTGGTCCCCCTGTACAAAGCCATATCTCTGCCCTTTCAGTATTTAATCAAAAGCATTCATGTAACAGCAAGATATTAAGCTACAATCAACTATTATTCTACTTTTATGATTTTAATTGCAGCTTAGGTCTGAATCTGAGTCTGTCACTTTAGCTGCTTCACTTCTTAACATTTGAAATGTTAAAAATTAAATAAAACATGGTGAAACTTCTAGGATTATTAGTTCTGTAGTAATTAGACCTCAGAATTAGATGTGCAAAGTGCACTCTGTTCCTTGAGCTGAAGTTTAAGTGTAATAGTTCTAATGAAAATGGAGAACAGCAGCCAATACCAGACAGTGACATCAAAGGCATATGAGCACCTGTAACTGGTACTTATGAATAAAAGACCACATGCACACAACACCATGCACACAACACCATCATGCTCCGCTGCAAAATGTACCTTAGGTATCATTCCACTCCTTCATATTTCAGTGCAGTTTGCCACTGAATTCGATGCTGCCACTTTCTTTCTTCAGTTTATAGCATTTGAGCTTTCACATAATGCAGATAAAAATCTTATTTTTCATGAGAAATGTATTTGATTTGCACTTTTGATACAATAACAACTTAGTGCACATATATTCTTAACATTAGTTTTAGGCTGAGTCTTTATCTGAGTTCATATACCCTGCATTAGAACCAGACAAAATGGAAGCTCTGACACCAAAAGTCCTCTGAAACACTGTATTTTCCATATCTGTGCATGAAGCCTTATACTGCTTCCAGTATGACAGTTGATACAAGTTTTGGAGAACTATGATAGGATATTCATGCACAAAGTAAATTCTATCCACAAGGATTTTGCTGCAGTGCATTGACACTTTTCATCACAGTACATTGCCGTTTTAAGTTTAAAGAGTTTAGTTGTTGCTCTGTTTGCAGTAATGTGAATTACGTTTATCTGATATATAACAAAACTGAGTTTCCATACATTCTTATTGCTTCCTGATCAGAGCTCATGTACCCTGTTCATGGGAACAAGGTATCATGTCAAACTACCATGACACCAAAAATAATCTGTGACACAGCATTTGGTATTTGGCCATAAAAAGTTAACCTTTCATAACATTTTTAGAGTATTATAGTATGACACACACACATATCCAGAACATTGATGACTGCCATTATAACCAAAAAGATATGACTTTATATCAATCATTATTTGAACAGCATTGCCTTTGACAGTTCATGTAATTTAGGACTCTTCCTATTTGAACTAAAAAAAAATGGTGCATTGTCTAGTGCATTATATATGTTTTTTAATATATTTGCTGTAAGACATCTGATATTCTGTGTGTGTGTGTGTGTGTGTGTGTGTGTATATATATATATATATATATATATATATATATATGTGTGTGTGTATATATATATATATATATATATACACACACATACACACACATATAGATACATATATATGTCATATACATATATATTTATATACATATATATATATATATATATATATATATATATATATATATAGAGAGAGAGAGAGAGAGATTCTGGACATTAATTTTTTTCTACGCTATCAAGATCATATACAGATATAAAGCTTGTATAAGTAAATATCCATGATGAGTAACATTATTTTCTTGATACTAGTTTTATCCTGACTCATTATTACTGGCCGTCTACCCACCAATGGAAGCCAAGTATAATGACAGACTAACAAACTAAAGCACTGCAGTTGATATAGGAGCTTGATGCCATATGTCATTTTCTCATGGCAGTTTGTAATAAAGTTGTAAGAATTTGCAATATCACACAAAAGTAAAATCTTCAGATTTAACTGCCATTCTTCACTCGATGATTCCACTGCATCTCAGTCCAGACTGAAATGACAGCGCATGCCTTTGCAAGGATACATAGTTTATGCATCTTGCTACATGCACTCATAAAAATCTTGCCTTATCTTGTGAAACATATGTATTTATCTGCTAAATGACAACTTGCTGCACACATATTCTGGACATTGGCTACTCCTGTCTCCTCAATATAGGTTATATAACTCCTCAAAGGAAATTCATTGTAGCATAACAGGGCAGAATGTGACCATGAACGTTTATGAACATCTTCATTTAGTATCCATGTGTAAATGTCCTTATGTTAGCTTCCCTTTGAGAGTTCATAATGCATTAATCAGGGAATCATAATAGGAGAGAATAAGCATGTACCTACAGTTGCAATTGTATCTTCTAGGATTTAAATACAGCTCAACATGGAATTTGATCCCATATCTCTCGATGTTCAGTCCATGAAACTTGAAACACAGCATGATACAACTCAAAAATCTTTTGAAACTGTTATTATTTTATCTACTTCTGATATAGAGATAACACATTAACAATATATTCTGGTGATGAGTTATTGTACTACTTTTAACTAGTATTTTATATTTATATCTCTAACAGAGACCAAATATTGTGCAACCTGTTAGTTAAGCACTTTGTAATAGCCAAGAATACTTATTGGTGTAAACTATCAACACAGGGTTATGTATCTCTGACAGAATAACATAGGTTCATAGGATATTGCTAGGTTATTGACCCAAGGGTCCTTACAAGCCTAGCCATTAAATCTCAGTATAATACTAGATAAGACGTATCATTTACACCCAAGGTTTTTCTAGCAAGGAATATCCATGTCCACAACAGGAGCTGGGGCAATCTCCTGCACAAATTTATGGTTTCCCATCCAGTTGTCTAGATTGCACTTAAACAGGGCCATGGAGGTGCTCTGCTTGATATGGTTTGGAAGCCTATTCCAGAGGAGTGGCAACCTCTAAGAGATGTGTCTGTCTCTCCTGCAGGTCGTTTTTATGCTGCATACACGACTGAGGTCCCTGGAACAGGTCACTCTAGTCTCATTTGACTTATGGATGTGCAGCATTTCCATTAGATTTGGGTCAGAGATAGCCCTGTAAGCCAGACATAAGTCGCCTCTAAGTAGTCTATACACTACTGAGTACACTGACAGCGACTTCAGTCTGTCCATATAAAACGTATGCTGGAGACTCTGAATTTTCTTAGTTAGAAATCTCTGAGGTCTCTCAAGTTACTGCAGGTGTCTGGTATGGTACATACCAATGGGGCATTACATTCAATTACAGGCCTGATGAGGGATGAGTACAGGGGAGTTATCGCTTTTGCTCTTGAGATGATGCCTTTGTTAAACAGGTAATCAATGTTGAATGCCTTCCTCATCATAGTAGACACATGCTGGTCAAAGTTTGCATTCCCATGTCTCTCTCTACTGAATTGGTACTTAGGGTGTTATTGTTTTTACCAAAGGGAATGATGGTGCATTTTTTAGCATTTAGTTTAAGACCATGGCGTTGGCACCACTCATTGGCCTGTGTATGCCCCACTGGAAGTACACTGACATCGCAAGGGGATTCAGTGATAGCACCTAAATTGCAGTCATCCACAGACTTGGTTAACCACACACCCCCATTTTGGCCTGGACTTTTGAGAAGTATATGCCAAACAAGAGGGGGCCCACCAGTGACCACTGGTGACAGGTCTGCTGGTAGAGGGAAAGTCTTCCACTTTGAGTGAGTCAATCTGTGAGCCAGTTTTCAACATAGCAGTTGATATTCAACTGGGTTAGTTTATCAATGATGCCTGAATGTGGGATAGTGTTGAAGGCCTTGTCCAAGTCAAGATCGGTTGTGTGCACAGCTTTGCTCTCGTCTATGACTTTGGTCACATTCTCAAAGATGTCAGCCAGGTTTAGCAGGCATGACATGCACTTGACAAAACTGAACTGGGATGGATCCAGGGTTTGGAGGTCACATATATACTTATTTATATACTGGCTAATCTACAATGTATGTACTGTACCTGTGTACTATGTATGTATTCTACCTATGTTCCAAATTTTGGCTGTACACCACAAATCTATTAATTACCTTTATTTTTAAAATTAATATTTTTTTGTTTGTTCTCTCCACTGTAACTGTTTATGTGCCGCATACCACTGTAAAAACATGTCTGTTGTAATTTGTGTGTATACTGATCATGTCTAAATAACTAAATTTGTCTGTAATTTTTCTTTGTGGAGCTTTTCTCCCTGGACCTCTGCTGAAAAAGGGCCTTTTCGGCTCAGTCAGACACCCCCCGGTTAACAAATGTAAAATAAAATAAAATAAATGTATGAGGTCCATGATGATTCATTCCATTGCCTTACAGATGAGGCTGGTTAAACTTATGGGTCTACAGTTATGTGGGTCTGTTGCTGAGCTGCACTTGTTTATTAGGATAACAGCCACTGTTTACTATTCAGTAGGGATAAAGCCAGTACTCAGGCTGTGGTTGAACAGAGTGCCTAATGGAGTAGCTAGCTCTTGTTTTAGAGCATTAAGAACACAGCCCAGAATGCTATCTTGTCCCGTGGAGTCTGTGTTCTCAGCCTTGGAGAGAGCATTGATGACTTGCTCTTTGGAGATGCAGGGGGGAGGAGATGGTGAAGACATGATTTGCATGCTTGGGGGTAGGGTTTGTGAAATTTTCATCAAACCTGTCAGTTAACAGGTTTGCAATTTCTGCAGGGTCAATGTTTGTGATGCCACCCACAATTCGTTCAGCACACATCTGAGTCATACCTTTTATGTTGCAGATGTAGCTGAAGAAAGCCTTATGGTTATCCTTTGCTATGGTTGGAAATTTGTTCTCACAAGTTGTCTTATTTGCTTGTTTAGGTTGAGGAGGGTGGTCTTCCAGTTCTGGGATCTCACATTTTTATTTTTAGACAGCAGCTTCTTTCACTTATTGTATAATGTATTAACGCTAGTCATCCACCATGATGGTTTGTTTTTTCTTGAGGATCTTGCTTCACTCCTATCAGGCATGGCTGTGTCTATAGATTTTTGTAGATGTTTGTACAGGGCATCAGTGTGTACCTTAGTATAGCCGTAAATGTCATCTGTGGAAACTGGAGCTTGGAAGTCGATTATACCTTCCCAAAGGAGGGTATAGTTAGCTTTGGTGAAGTGTTTTAGCCTGACTTATCCTTTGGGGAGTTTTAATGCTACTGCTACTTCAAAAATGACTGGTTTATTGTTGGAGTGTGCTTCCAGGTGTTCCTGCAGTTACTTTCTATTGCGTCTCTAGGAATCAAATACTGCTTGGTCATATTTTCATTAATAATTCCAAAGCCATGGTATATACAAGGTTTCAGAATACTTTATCTTGAAACATATATGATGGCAAACATAATTGTATTGATATTTGACCTCTGCCAGTGAGTATTTGTTAGAACTTTAAGGTGATAACTTCATTTTTTAAAGGCTCAAGCCACACCCCCTTGAACTTGTAGGTAGACACTCAAAAGAGCTGTACTGGAGGGAATGACTTAACTAGTGTGGGCCCTACACTTGAGGCATTGCATCAGTCACTCATATTGGTGTGGACTAGGTCTAGAATATTGGTGCCCCCTGTAGGGTGGTTCACTATTTGTTCCAAGGCATTTAAGTTAAAAAAAAGTCCAGGAAATTTTGTGCAAGTGAGTTTGGGCTCATATAAGTTTCCCAGTTAATGGAAGGGTAATTGAAGTCACCCATGACTAGTGTGTTATGTTGTACCTGAATTGTCACAAGTAGGTTTAAATAGGCTGTGTGGGCATCTTGGTTCATGGAAGGGGACCTATAAATGATGATGACCTGAAGAGGGGTCTTAGACATTCTAACCACTTTAAAGATGCAATTATATTTAATGAGGATAGATACTCCACCTATTTAGTTCTCACACCTTCACTTTGCAGTCTGAAAGGTTGAAAGACATTGTAGCTTTGCAAGGCCAGGATACTTTCTGTGGCCTTGAGTCCGATTTCTGTTACTGTGCAGATGTCAGCATTTTCCAGGGAAAGGAGTGCTTCCAGAGAGTGCAGTTTCTTATTTAAAGTCCTAGTGTTTTATCAACATAACCCATAGTTTCTTTGTGTTTGATATTTTCACTTTGGGAATTTTGTTGTTGTGACCTTACCTAAAAAAAGGCATTATGTGGGAGACAAGTGCCTTAGCCAGCAACTGAGAGCCTGGAGGTGCCAGGTGAAGAGTATGTCTGGAAAAGCAGCACTGTCTATCCATCATGTCATCCCAGGCTGACAGGAACTGGATCCCCTTAGAATGACACCAAAAACTAAGCCAATTATTGAAGTCAATTATTTTCTGTTTATATTGTGGTATCATCCTAGGCGAGGGTAAAATACTACTCAAAGCTAGGAACATACCGGCCTAGGACACATATTCAGAGAGCTCAATCATGTCTCTCTCTTATTGTCCAGAAAGGTACATCTCAAGTCATTCATACCAACATGAACTATGATGGAGTCATAATGGCACTTGTTGTTCAGAGATTTGAGTGCATGTGTGATCTGGTGAATCCTTGCACCAGACAGGCAGCTGACCCATAACTTTCTTGTTCAGCCTGGTGAATGGGACATCTATATGTCTCACTATAGAGTCACCTATAACTAAAACATTTGGAATAGCAGTGCATTGCCTTAAGAGCTTATTTGCTGAGACACAGGTGCTAGTGTTTTCATGTATATTGGGTGCTTTGGGTGTTGTGTTAGGTGTAGCATGGTTGTGTTTTGCAGGTCTCTGGAGAGTACCTGTGCATATGAAGGTTTATTTTTCAGATGCATATTAGGAATAGGAGTAGGGGTGTGTGAGCTGACAACCTGCTTAGTGTTGCTGTTCTGGGCACGAGAAAGCAGTGATTCCAGATTCTTAGTGTAGGAGCATCTCTCACAAATTGTACTTGAGTGATTTATGAGTAAGGAGTCCTCATGTACATGAGGAAGTTCTACACTGCCTCAAAAACACCCATGTCTGCCAGGCTGGCAGGAGGAACAGAGGGGAACTGACAGTATATAAAGCAAGGTTTGAACATGATATTTCAGGAGATAAGGAGAAAAATACGGGGGTACCAGGCAAGGGAATTACTTAGGGTGACTAAACTATGAGGTGTACAGTAAGAGGTCTATAATAGAGGGGGTCTATAGGATCTGATGTTGAAAGGTGAGAGGTAAAGTCTCTGCTGGGTGGTTCACTGAGCAGCTGAAAGCTATTCAACAGCTGCTATGCTAGATACAGCCAGTTCTAAGGGAAAATACTTCTATTGCCACTTTTGCATCTATAATAGCCAAGAGTTACCCCCCCCCCCCCCCCCACTGACCTTGATGAGAAAACAAGTGCTTGTTAGAGTGCAGAAATACACTACCTTTATCAAACAGCTAGCTAGATAATGAATTCACATGAAGTAAATCAGTACAACAGACAATAAAAGGCAAAATGCACCTTTTCAATATAAGCACAAGGAAAGGCAGATAAATAATTCAAATAAAAAATTCAGGATATCAACAACAGTGAGGAGGAGTTTATTAGGCTCAATTTGCAGTAGGGGTGAGAAGCTTAAAATCACCAGGTTTAAAAAGATTGACAAATGGAAGGGCAGGTGGGAAACCTAGCAGGGAGTCAACAGGTATGCTATACCTTATCAAGGCTTGAAATCCTTCAGACAAAGGTCCAGAGTTTCATTTTGTATTTAAGTATCATTCAAGAGACAATCCAAATTAACCAGTGAAAAAGCATGTGAAATATGAGCATAATGTGTCTGTCTGTCACATAGAATAAAATCACCAGACCAAGATTTCTTAAAACAGAAAATAAAAATGGAGCAGGTTAGACAGAAAGCAGCTCTAGCAGTCAAAGACAAAAAATACAGGTTTACTTTGTCACCCAGCAGGGAATAACCAACAGTGCTATACCTTATGCAGGCTTGAAATCCTTCAGACAAAGACAAAGGCCCAGAATTTTATTTTGCCTGCTCATTTTCTAGTAAATCTGGATTCATAGGTTCATAGATTAGTACTAAGCTAACTGCCCTTGTGAGCCATTTTAAGCCTAGCCAATTATCCCCTGTAAGACTCAAACCCTGCACCTTGCATTTGTAAAACAAAGACCTTAACCATTAGGCCACTCTCCCAAACCCAAATATACATCTTCAATCTATAAAGCTCTTGCCAGTGGTGAGAATCAAACCTTGCAGCTTGTGGTTGAAAGACATGCACCTTAACCACTGTACCACTTGGCCTTTCAGGATATTCAGCTATTAAATGTAGATAGGTTGTAGTTTTAGGCTTAGAGATAATAGAAGAGCTACAAAAGTGAATTTATGAGTGCCAGATTACAGTTCCCATTTTTTTTTAATTTAACATTTCAAATGCTGGAAAATGCCATTTTCACAGAGCAGTATATAGTGGTATCTTATAATAGCAAAACATATACATTGTTATAAATGATGTATTCCATCTTGCAAGAAATAGTAAATGATACCTGTTTGTTGTAAACTGACTGTAAAGGCAATTACATTATGAACACACACATTTTAACAATAGAGTAACAACTTGATAGTTATAGTCAAAGCAGAGATTGTGAATCTACTAGTTTTATCTTCTTTATGTGTGTGTGTGTGTGTGTGTGTGTGTATATATATATATATATATATATATATATATATATATATTTCATTCAAATGTACCATAGCAATATTATATTACAACTGGGAAAAATCATATAAATACAATTATAACATTGATGTACTTTTACTTATTGCTCCTAAAACCATACACTTCCCCTTAATAAGCCACATCAGTAGTAATTTAATTAGGGATATGAAACTGATCTTTGCTTTCATATACAGCTAATCCCCTAAAATATAGCTACTTTCTTTATAATCATCTGTTTATACATCAAGAAAGTGAAAGACATAATAGCCAATGTAATGCATTTCAACCTTCTATTAAACATGTACAATGCCCATAAAAAGCCATATCAGTTATCACTTAACATAAGTCAGCTAAGTGCCTTGTGTTTTTACATAAACAGATACACATAATGCCTACTCATCAGTACCCAACAAAGATTGCAACTTTGTTTGTCCACCTTCAATATTTAAATATAACAAAAAAATAAATAAATAATGAACACTGTTGTTGCCTTATTGCTTTTAGAAGAAAAAATGGGTGCCTTCTTTGTGCTAGATGGATACAGGTTATGTAATAGAGTCAGCACAAGAATAACTAGCAACCTATGAATGTGTATGTCTGTTTGGTATGTATTAAACACCTGCTCAACTTAATTCATGGTCAGTGTGCCAGTTTCAGTCATCTCTGTACCTCAATATCTTCTGGATGGCAAAACATAGTCTGTTTGGCAATTCATTCCTGAACATTCTACTCCAGTTCTGGCTACATTGCAAGAATCTTGTCTTCTTGAAATCTGAACTTCATGACTAACAGGCTTGCCTGTCTGACCTTTAAGCAAACCATCTAAAGAGGCTTTAAGTTGATCTTTAGAAGACCCTTTTCTTGATGACCATTAGTTAAACAAAGCAGTTCACAGAGATTAGTTAGATAGACATTATCTTTTTGAAAGAAAAAATGACCCTAATGTGGGGGTGTGGGGGGTGAAGCCCCCCACCTATTTTAAACTTTGAAACCATAGACATGGATACTTGCAAGTTGAATGAATAACTCTTTCCAGAAGATAACATATAACCAAATACCCCCCCACACACCCCCTTACTATATATACTAACTCCAGGATCGCACTACAGTGGGGAACAGAGCATATACCTTTCAACGAAAAGAGTTTCAGGCAAATGAGTTTTCAGGGAAGCGAGCTTTCAGTGAATTGTGCTCAGGCTACTGATTTTCAATTAAGTGTTTTTTCAGTGAAACGAAGTAGACCCATATATATATATATATATATATATACACACACACACACACACACACACACACACACACACACACACACACACACATTCTTTTTGAGATTGTGACCTCCACCGTGGATGAAGGTATATCTGTTAGTGCAGCAAACCATGGTATATCTAAAGTATACAATATAACACTATATTCCATGATGTAATTATACATAAACTCACACTTCTGAAGTAAAATAAAGTCATAATAATTTGGGTCCAGAACTAACTACATTGCCAAATTCAACAGGTAAGAATAGGAGAATTCTTGCCTCATCATAACTTGACAGTGGAGTTTTCCACTGTGCTGCCGTAGTGTGAGTCCCTTTTGTCAACCTTTTTTATCACATGCGAAAACTGACTCCAGTGTCTATTGCATTAGATATGCAAATGTCCACATTCTTGGGGGTGTTGTCCTCAGCCCCCATTGATACCACCTCAATTTAAACAGCACTTAAAATTGCATAAGGCTGGTTTAGTATCAATTACCTGGCAATTATTATCAAAAAATATTTCATTCTGGCATTTGATAATCCTCTCAGCCTCAGCTTTGCACATTACTGATGGGCAATAACTAAAAGTTGATAAAATAGTAAAAGACTTTGGAGTCTTTGTATGTAGGTGATAACTTTTACTTTGATAACCGTAGAGCTCTACAAAACATATGGAGTTTGCCCACCTGTGTCTTTGCAGATCTGGAAAGGCATGACAGCCGTTAATACAGCATGAGCATTATATGACTGGCCTTTTGAGAAGGATAATTTGCAAAGGTATGTCCTCACCATGCGCATGTGGGTTTCCTCTGGGTGCTCCTGTTTCCTCTCACATTCCAAAGACATGCAGTAGGTTGATTGGATGCTCTAAATCAGCCATAGATTTGACTGCACACGTGTGTGTGGTGTGGAAGAACTACTGTGGCAGGGCTAGCTACCTGGCAGTGTAAACTGTGGCTCTAGATGATTGTCACTGTTGAAGTGACACCCCAACCCCATGTACAAAAATGGGAAAAGGGGCATACCTCTCAACTGTATAGGTTTTCACAGAATGTCCAGATTTTTGCCGCATATTTTTGGTGTGTTCCTCCTAAAATCTGTTCTTTTCTGGCAAATAGCTGAGGACTGAAGTCATTACATGATGACATACATTTGAGTTTAAGGCTACATCCTTCAGAAAATTCATGCTGATGCAAAACCTATTATTCTATCAACTTTCTAAGTTTGTAAGAGTAATATTTAAAATCTGCCCCTATTTGTCCCCGCATCATTTTAGGCTTTGTCCAGATTTTTAGCTCTAAAAGGTTGGGAGGTATGAAAAGGGGATGTAGATGGATGGATTTGAACTGATGTCTTTATATACATATGTCACTGCTTAGATCGGAGGAGAAGAGTGAGTGTTTCCGTGTGTGTGTGAGAGTGAGTGTTTCCATGTGTGTGTGTGTGTGTGTGTGTGTGTGTGTGTGTGTATACATGAGTGCAGCTTGGGCTAGAACAGAACGCTTTCCTGTAATAATCCAGTTGTATACTACATGGGAAAACTGCATACACCAAGATCAGACCACTTCTATATCCCATCAAATAACCTGATTTGTTCAACTTGTAAAATAGCATTGAAGTGTATTCTTATTAGTGTTGCCTAAATATTCAGTAAATATTAAGGGAAACGAGTTAGACAGATTGGCAGGCAATGTATTCTGGGCTGGCCAATTTAGTGCCTGGAAAATTAGCACTGGGATCCATTTATTTTATTTATTTTACTTTTGCTTCCTGAGTTCATCTGAGTAGGCTTGACTCCCATTTTCATAGGAGGTCCAATATTATTTTGTACAGACAGATGAAATCTGAAAAGATACAAAGAAAATTGTGGATTTAGGGTGGCACAACCAGTGAGGTGGATCTGAGGCACTTTAATTGCTACTTGAAACTATTCACATGCTTTTCTTTCTGGTAAGATCTTTGCGATTAAGTTATCATGATCTCTGTCAGGTAAGATCATGATTTGGCATCTGAAGGACAGGGCATCTGAACTGCAGCATCTCCCATCACTACACTGCAGTGTCAACATTAGATTATAGATTCAAGCAAGATTAAAATAAGTAAACATCAGACTTTCACAGCCACAGTGGTAACTGTGCAATCTGCTGAGGCACAGATACATTCAAGCTATTCCTATGAGCTTTTAACAAGCTTCAAACTGTAGTTGTGAGTTTGATTTCTTCGGTCTCAATTTGACTTTTATATAACTGAGCAAATCATTTAATGGGATAATATTACAGACCTCTTCTGGCGATACGTACTGTGCTAGTATATTTACATAGTTAAAAAAATAAATAAAATAAAAAAAAAACAATAACTACCATTAATTACATTCATATGAACTTAAACTATATTATTTCCTTAGTTTTACTTAAGTTTTGTTTATAGATTCTTAGACGAGTATTAGACTAGCTGCTCTTACAGGCCACTTTAAGCCTAGCCACTTTCTCTTTTTGGGCTTGAAATAACCTATCCCATGTGGTTATAGATCATCCTTGCCCTTTCTGTAGTCACTAATTATATATTACCCCTTATGGGAATAACTGGGATCATACCATAGATAATTTGAGGAGATCTGTGAATAGAATAAAGCATTTAGGAGCTGCCTCTGTCCCATTAGTAATGCAAGGGGCAGTCGTGGGCTAACTTTTCAGTTTTCCGTCCATAGATCTAAGTTGCACTTGAACATGGACAGGGGTGAACTTTGCCCTATGTGGCTGGGGAGTCTGTAACAGAGCAGCAGTATCTTCTGAAAGGTATACCAAACTGTTGTGCTGATGTTACAGAAGAGGTTTAGATCCTTAGACTGGGTATTTCTGATGCCATTTGACTTGCTGATGTGCAGTAAATCCACCATTAATGAGTTGGAGGATGACTTGTACACCAGACACAGGTCAACTCTTAGCAGTCTGTGGGATAGTGAGTATAGTGACAGGGCTTAGAGTCGGTCCATATAGACCATGTTTAAGCCTTGTACCATTTTAATAAGGTATCGCTGTAGGTATTCCATTTGTTGTATGTGTCTGGACAGATAAGTGCCAAAGGGGTCATTATATTCAATTAATTGCCTAATGATGGCTGAATAAAAGGATGCAATGACGCCCCTGGATCTAGACACAATCCCTTTGTTTTTAAGTTCTGCAATATTGAAGCACTGTTTTGCAACAATGGACACATGTTGGCCAAAAGTTAGGTCAAGGTCCACATAATGTTTCTAAATCCTAAACAACTGGGTTATCTCTTAGGGGTGTATTGTCAATGTGACAGTTCCCTAGGGTAGATGACTTCCCAAGAATAACGCATTTTTTGGCATTTACTTTCAGTCCATGACTTTGGCAGCAGTTATTTATATTTGGACAAACTTCCTGCAGGAAGTTGTTTGGGGATTCAGTGGCTCCTCCTAGCTTGCAGTCATCTGTAAACTTAGCAAGAGCCATTTAATATTGACTTTTATTTCAGAAAAATTATTTATTATTACTTGTGAATAATAGCTGCATCTTGTTACTGTACACTGAGTCTATCATTTAGTACAGAGCAGGAAGGCTAAATGCTGCTTTGCTATAGTCTAGTGTTTCATTTCCTAAACCTCTATTTGCCTTTTGTATGACATTGAGCATGTGACTTTACAAACACTGAAATTGGGTCACCTCTGAAAAGGGGCACTTGTGTCCATTGGGCTTATCTGGTTATCAAATAAAAAATATATATTGTTAAGTCTTTTGGCAGGGTGACTCGCTTCGACATGCTCATTTTCATTGAAACGTACTGAATTTTGAATCAGTATTATTTTCTTTTAAACTTCATAAATGAAGTTTGGCAACAAGTTAAGTTGTCCCGGGACATCTTCATGGGGGGTAGGTTAATATTAGGGGGAGTTAAGTGGGTTAGGGAGGTGAAAGGGTTAAGTGGAGGCAGGGATGGTTGGGAGGAAATGTGATAATGATGTGGAGGGGCTTAAGAGGTTTAGTCTAGTGTAGTTGGGTTAAGCAATCACATTTTGGCGTGAACTTGCTACAGGCAGGGTACGCCCATGACGACCTCTAGGTATACCAGGAGGAAAGGTAGGCCTCTGGGTCTCGGAGGGGGGGGGGTGGTAGGTGGTTGGTAGGTAGGTACGTGCTGAATTCTTTCTCTCTTCTCAAGGGTAGGGTATAGTTGGTTTGGGTTGCTTTAGTCAGATTTAGGGTGGTTATAATTATTGACGGCACATTGTAGGGATTAGGGGGACTGTGTCAGGCTGTGTAGTCGTGGCAAAGAGTTTTGATTTGTTTTTTTCCCTAAGTTACAGGATGATCAACGTTCAAGAAATGAGTATTGTTTCATTCTTTGAAGTTGGCTGGAAGTGCTCCTCGCAACACCCGCAATGGACAGTCGCATTATAGCAGACTTCATACCCCTCAAATGCTCATGCTACTGCAGGGCTGAAGTATTATGCAACCGATTGCTGAGCTAAGATGGGTGGTTCCTGATAAAAGTAGTCTTCCGACTAATAGCGTAAGTGCTCGGAGGATGAACTCATTGAATAATGAAGACTGCATTCTTAGTGAGTGCTGGCTGCTACTTCCGGGCACGATCAATGTTGTGTTATCGGTTTGTTTGTGATCGGGTAGTGTCTCGTGGTCTTTTTTGACTGGACTTCTCCTTCCAGATTTGCGGGTAACAACTTGCGGTGTTTTCGCGGGCTTTAGCTGATGCTGCCTGATGTGCATGCATGTTGTGGCTTCAGTGTTCGGACAGAGGGCAAGGTTAACTACATAAAAAAAAAATGTAAGTTTTTTTTGGTGTTGCGGACCATCCAGGTTACGGTTAATCTTTTCCTGGGGTTTTCTTGGCGGGTCGGGGATTGGTAGTTACCGAAGGATGGCCATTGTGTTGCAGACTTCATACTTCTGGCAGTCGAAACTCTCACATGGGAATTCCTTCGTACCCTGCTTAACATCAAGGTTAATGTTTAAATATTATGCGATTGAACTTCAGTAACTCTAAAATATATAAAGTTGTCCCTACTGCATGCCTTTCTTATACATCGTAGGGCCTTTGGCATATTTCTTTAGGTAGTTGGCTAGAATGGTGCATTGACAGGTTGAGGTGTGTCCGGTGGATAGGGTATTGTTTACATGACTGTGCTGGTGGCTACATGGTTGGGAGGTTCCGTCAGATTATGGCAGCCATTGGATTGAACTTTGTGGTAGATTAACTGATGCAGTAAAACCAAAAGGCTGTGTAAGTTTATTACTTGTGGGAAATAGTGGTGGTGACATGATGGCGGCTTCTCAGGGGTGGCAGGGGCTGTTTACTAGCAGCATGCTACCATTTGAAATCTAGGGTAAGCCTAGTAGTGTTAGGGGCTATCTAAGGTAAATCCTTCCTGTTGGAGTGTTTTTTTTTTTTTTGTAGTCCAGAACAAAGACTGTTTCTCTTGCCTAATTAGTCAGGCTTTGTGACAATGAATCAATGCTCTTTCTATGGAATAGCTCAAAGACTTTTAATATGTTTTCTGTTGCTTTATTGAAGATCAAAATGCATTTAAGGAACACATATCGTTCATCACATGCAGTCAGTTTCCTGTTTGACACGCATGTCATGGACTGAATGCATAGGTCATAGCATGGCAGTTCGGGTCTTCACTGTAGTTGTTACAACTGCACTCTTTTTCCAGTCAGTACTTGGAAGGAGAGTGTGTGAGGGCACTTATGTTATGGTCAAATATTTTATTACAATTCTGGGGGTCGAAGTCAGAAAAAGGTGACTGTCATTTGGCTTTCAGAATTTATACCCTTAAGGAATTCAGTACAAGTCTCTCTCTGGTTTTGCCACTGTGGCTTGGGGTAGAGGGAGTTGGGGTGCTTGTTGTGGGTTTTTTTTTTTTTTACTAGTTGTCTCATTGTGGTGAGTTTGCATGGCATTGTGGATATTTGGTTACTTTCTGTGGAATCATCAATGCTGGAAATTACAAATGGTTACACTTTCTTTTGCAGACTGATATACACAATATTGGTGCTTCGATGGGTGTTTCAGCAGCGGGAGTGCTACGAAAGGTGGTCACAGCTGAGGCAGTGCAGAGTTTATATCAGCCAGTGGTTCAATGAAGTGGTGTCTTCAGAGTGGGCATCAACTGGTGGACAGAAGGAGGGCTCTTGGATGGTGATGGAGGCTGGTGCAGTGGAGGAAATTTGGGGGCAGCTGGAGTGGAGAGTAATGCAGTTACAGATAACCCTATTTCACTGACCACTCATTATAGTCATATCAGACTTGGTGCATAGTGCGGGGACAGGTGATTAAGAGTTAAGTTCCAGGCAAGGTGAAGTTGTGTGTTGTTTGTTTTGCCAGCAGATTCGGGGGTGGCCATGAGGGATTGAGTTACCACAGTATGAATCCAGGGCAGGCTTTGATCCATCATAGTGCATATAGGCCCTACCAATTGTCTTTCCCTTATGTGCTGTTGGAGTTGCTGGACATTGGAGGAAGACATTGAGGTCGCAGGTAACAACATTATTAAGGCTCATTTAGGTGAATAAGAGTCATACAGTCTGGGTTACTGTGATGATAGATGCTTGAGGTAAGGTAGGAGCATGGTAAATAGGGGATTAGTTATATTAAGGGAATTTCTGGTTGAACATAAGTGAGATAGAGTTGCAATAGCAGAAGGGGGTTGGGTAACAGTCAAGTGAGCTTTGGGGCAAAGGTGGGGGTCTTATAACCTGTCGCTTCCCACTTTTGTGGATATTGATAGATGCCTTCAGGTGTGGGGTTTAGTTGTAACATACTCAATTGGTAATTAAATTTAAAGTGGGTGTTTGATATGTTCATTGAAAGCATAGCTTCAGTTATGGCTGCTTTGTCATAAATGTGTGAGGCAGTGGTACACTCCTTCCTGGGTTGGCAGGATAGGTTGTTTCTGAAGATGTCTTGAAATGTGCGTTATGTATTTTATATGATTTACATGTCTTTTCTTTCTTGCAGTTGGGGGTTTTTGGAACACTGCTGCTATAATTTGGAATAGGTAGGTATAAGGTGGAGCCTTATCTTTACATATTAGAGGATTTACTTTTGTCCATTTCTTTGTAGATGGTGGGTGATGAGTACCAGTTGCGTCGCTACACAGAGAGTTCACAGATAATGGAAGCAATGGCGAGCGTGGAGGTTGCACATGGGGAGCACAAGTGGGCAACAATTACTCACTGAAATTGCTGGAGGGCAGAAGGCATCATGCTATGGCTTGAAAGGGGATCTGACAGGTAACGTTTTTTATAGTTCGGATGTTTTGCCACCTGAATGGGGTTCAAAGTGGGTCTGAGTAATCACCTTATTAAGACATATTAGAGCTCTGTGTTCAATAAGTGGGAGCTGATTACTGCATTGGTATAGGGGGCAAGAAAGGAAGAGGTAGATAGGGGGGGCCAAGTGGGTAATGGGTGGGGACAATTATGGGGAGTGTGAGGATCCCACGGCATGAGTAGTCTCTTCATTCATAGGAGCACAGGGCTTATTAGGCTAAACCCATATGGCTCTTGCAAGCCAGTGAAGTTCAACCCTTGCTTTCTTAAGAACCTTGAGGTGGTTGCATTTACTCATTCAGTGGTTAACCGTATTTAAGGGAGGACCAATGAGGTGTTTGATTGGATGCTGGAGTTTGTTCCTAATGGGTGGTGTCTTTGGGGTGACAAATTTGTCCCTTGAGTACGTAGTGTTAATGTTACATAACAGGTTAAGGTTTTACAGAGTACCACAGGGATCATTTCACTTGATGTTTGGGTCAATTTTGTGAGTAGAGTTTTAAGAAGCATGGGTAGGTATGTGGTTGGTATTGTAGTTTTAAAACTGGGTGCATTGTTACAGGTGAGTTAGAAGGTTTTTAAAGGAAGCTTGGTTGCAGGATAAAGCTGCGGTAGGACAGGTCTTAATTGCCCACTAGTGGTATGGGTAATATAAGGAAAGAGCTCTCCAGGGGAAAGGCCAGGGCCAAACAGGGGTTAAGAATGGTTTGGTAATGAGTGAATTGGGGGTGTTTATGGCTGAGTATGTAGAGTATTTCATTGCTGAACATAGGCAGTTTTTCTGGAACTAGGTCAAGGGGTACTGGTTTTCTGCCAGCTAAGGTAGGACATTAAAGTTGAGTTAGACTGTTCCCTACGATAATGGAGTTGTTGCACATATAGAACTGGGTAGTGGGTGGGCTAAGGTGATATGCTACAGTTAACAGGGTCTTGGGTGTGAGACTTGCTACTAGTTTGACTGGGTGCCATCTTGAGTTCCAGGGGTTATAGTTTGTGGTTTTGTTGTGGTTATAGGCTATCAATACATTCAAGTTGAGCCATGATTTCAGCATTGAAAGCAGCAGGCGAAAAGGGTATGTTCTCTTGGTGTGGATGTTCCGGTGTTACAACGGGGTCACGGTAATTCTACTTTATTTAGTTTCATTTGGTGCGTTTCAGT
This sequence comes from Protopterus annectens, assembly GCF_019279795.1. Classification (NCBI taxonomy): domain Eukaryota; kingdom Metazoa; phylum Chordata; order Ceratodontiformes; family Protopteridae; genus Protopterus; species Protopterus annectens. The sequence goes on from NC_056750.1 coordinate 694,746,982, forward strand.
GACGGCATGGCAAAGGGGTTTATGACATGATTATAAGGTGCTTTACAGATGATGGTTACACCAAATGATGTTTGGCTTGACCCTTCCCTTTATGGGAAGTGGATTGAACAATTTTGGGTAGAAGGGAGGGGGAACAGCCTGATCAGGCTGGTTGGCGGAAAAGAGGGATAGGCTTTCCCTCTTCTGTTCCCCCTCTGATGTCTGGATGTTCATTTCAAGGATCTGGGGAAAGGAAATGAGTAGTTGGGAGGAAGCCTGCTGAATAGATAAGCAAGCTGACGTAAGGATGGTGCTTATTTGGTGGAAGGTTATCCAATGGATGGTGTATGAAGTGAGTTGGGACGCTGCTTCATAAGTAACGTAAGCGAGCAGAGGTATGGATCCTGCTTGTTAGGCAGGGTGAGTAGGTACGCTGCCCTGATTAACATTACAATGAATGGTGTATGAAGTGAGATGGGATGCTGCTTCATAAGTAAAGTAAGTTAGTAGAGGTATGGACGCTGCTTACTGGGGCAGGGTGAGTAGGTACGCTGGCCTAATTAACATTACAAGGATGTTATGCTGTATTTAGATTCAATTATATCATGAATAGTCATAACTAATAAAGTTGGTGCTCAAAGCTATGTTATGGAAATTTAATAAAGGTCGTCAAATGTCATTTGGTGTGATGTGTGTTATTTTAGGGGACTGGGACAATATTGACTAGCTGAAACCTACATATAATTTGTCACAGGCATCGTGCATATGCAGTAAATGCAGTCTTTGCAGTAAAAAAAAAAAAAAACTGCGGAATACAAAACTGAAAAGAAATGTTGAATCACTGTAAAATGATTCCTGGTCATCAGATACATGGCAGTATAGATTCGGAATGCTGATTATATGACTGACTCTGTTGGGAGACTAATAATATGAAATATTCTAAAAATAGATTTTTTTAAGCACTAGGGCATTACAAAAACAAACAATCTGGACATAAATCTGTTTCACATTTTTTTTTTTTGTTTATGAATTCCTATCATTAACCTGTCTATATCTTATACATTATACAAATGTCCTAGTCAGTCACTCAGAATGTCTTTTCTTTACTCTAACAGAAATTGTACATCAGCTGGCTTTGGGAAGACACTGCTGTGCATACAAATACACAATTTACTCATCATGGACACCATATAATTCAGTGCTGGAAGTGTACCCAGACACTGTTTGTGTCTGAATCTGCCATCTATCGGGTAGCATACCATCTGTGCGAATATGCACTCTGTTTCCTTAACTAGCTATTAAACCCGTCACTAGGTCTGTACTGCTTGGCAGGCTGCAGCTTTAGTGTTATATTAAGCAATAAATGTTCTAAAGCAAATTGCAGCTGCAGACACTCAGAAACAAAGCCGTTTTGCAGCCTTTTTTACAAGCTCGTTATTACTGTCCATTTCAAGTAAAACTAGTAATTTGTTCAAACATGAGCTGCTTTATTATTCCGTACTGCATTTTTATTCTTCATTGTTTTGATTCTTAGTTTATAAACACAAAAAGGCATTGTTTTTCTTTCACGCATTGCATCTTTTCATCGTGATCATGGCTGAGGCACATAAGCTTGACATCTTGGCCAAAACAGTTATATTCCGAGTTTCACCATCAGTCTTGTCGCCATTCCAAATTCTGAATTAACAAAATTTAACTCATTTTTCAAGCTATCCTCCAAGGAAATCACCTATAAATGTTACTTGGAATAATGCTACTAGTATTTCTGGAGACTGACATGTGTTTGCTATGTGTTTTGCAATTTGAATATCTCCTTTATACTTTATCATATGCTGTATTTACTTTTTTTAAAAAATAAACATGAAATGAATATCAACACCTTACACTCATGGCTGTAAAAGCATATTGGTAGTAAAACATTACTAGAGACTGAGACAATTCAAATGAATGTGAAACAGTGTAGCCACGGCTGCTGCAGAGGTAACACGCATACAGCAGGTTAAACAATAGGATGCTACATCTGCATTCAGCAAATCATGTATAAATGGGTTGCTTATTAAACACGTGGACAAAACAGTATATTCTGCACTCATTACAAGATTACACTCTTAGTGACCCCTGTACGATATCTGGGCTATAGATACTGCCTGAAGTGTCTTAATTATTACATAATCTTCCAGGAATCTTAACCATCCGTGTTCCCTTCACTGATTATGTAGTTTTGATTTGCAGAACAACTGATATTTTGAATGCCTTGTACTTCTAATTCTATGTAATGTTTGTCATCCAAATCAATAATGTGGTAGAAAAGTATCTCTCTTCCTTTGTTATCGCCTCTCATTAGTCCTTGATTTTCAAGGATGTCCCTGATTTTGCCTTAAAAATACTTCTGTTTCTTTTAAAACTAGTGGATTTTTAAGAAAGTGATATGGATTATGGTTAACAAATAACTGACCATAACTGTAGATGTCATTTACTTCAGCAAATGCATATTGAATTCATGTTGTATTCTCTTGTCTTTCTCTCTCAGTAGCAATAATACAATGTTCCTTATTTAGGGCTTTTTTCCCTGATTATATTCAGCTTCATCTCTGATTCTGGGGGATGAGAGGCTGACAGATACGTTTAATACATGAGCTGCTATGAACTGAACTCAAAGTCTGCTGCCTTACAAGAATCTCCCATTTGATATTCTAAAACTAATTTATTTATTTTTAAATGTACATCTCACTTTTATAAACTGGAATGTTTGCTTCTTACTAATATTTGGTCTTTACATTGCTACAAATGAAGGTTATGTTACAAGCAGGTACCAGAAAGATTTTCAAACAAATATATTACTTTCTTGACTTTGATATATAGAGTACAGTGAAGTTATAAATGTTTCACCACTGGCATAGCCTTATCTGATTCATAGCCCTATTGCAGGAACTCTGTATGGTTTCTAGAATCCCCATGGCATACTGCAATGTAAATGAGGCATTCCTGAGGGGTGTCATATGATAGTAAGTCAAGTGTTCTTCCTGAAAAAGCCTATGATAAGCAATTTAAGTAGGCATATCCTTTAGAAAATGTCTTAATTGTATAAATCACCAACACCAGCTGCGTTAAAAGTTAATTAAAATACATAGAAAAGCTAAATTAAAAGCTGCACAGTGAAAAGTTTGTTTTTGACCTTTTCTTAAATTTGGGAGAGATCGTGTCAGAGATATTAGGGAGTTTATTAAATAGGTAGCAGTGGTGAGGTATACATGTGTGTTTGTGTGGTGTATGACAATGAGTGTGTATAAATGCAGTTATGAGTTGTGTGTGTGTGTGTGTGTGTGTGTGTGTGTGTGTGTGTGTGTGTGTGTGTGTGTAAATAATGTGTGTCTGCCTAAGTAGTTGGGATTAGTTAGGGGATAGGTATAGTATGTTTATGAATGAGTGACTGTGTCCATGAGTGTGAATGGATGAAGGAGGGAATCTACTCTGTGATGAATGTCTGAGTATGTTCACACATGCGTGTGTTAGTGTCTTTCTGTCTATGAAGGGGATCGAACTGGGGGGAGTCTGTGTGAACCACAAATGTTCAAAACCACAAGTATGTGCTAACTGGTGCATGCAACAAACGAGTGATTCAGAGGTATGCAAATTAGCACGTAATGAGGTCTTTCCTTACTGCTGCTAGTATGTCTGAAGCACTGCTTCTCATGTTCATGTTAGAGCCGTTTTTTGACGCAGCATTTTCCACTTGCAGCTGAGATGTCCTGTCTTTAGTTAGAAGACTGTCTTACTGCTTAAACCTGTTCCTATTTACAAAGCAGAGAACATCTGTGTGAAGGCATTATTGCTGTGGTAAATCTTGCAACTACATTTCGAAAGTCAAAATTACCTATTAGTTTACCATTTATCTTAATAATGTACAATGCTAAAAGGTGAAATAAAAATGTTTCATTGTATGAGTATATCAATTTTATTTATTAGTAATCTATACGTCATCAAACCTTCATCAATATTTTGCCCATATATGTAATTATCATATCTCAAAGCCCATCACTCTAACAATAAAAAAAATGCACACACACGAAATAAGCAGCCATGTTTGTCGATATTAGCTACTCCACAAATATTACCTACCTTTGAAAAGAAATATTCCAAAACTCAACTGAAAATATCTAAAATGCAGCAAACCTCTCAAGACGTCTGCAGCAACTGGAAAGGTTCCAGAAATACCTCACTAAAAGAATCACATGCCTAAAGCAGATGCCCTATGCTGACTGTCTAAAAAAACTCCACCTGCACTCTGCCGCATATCGTCTACTCAGAGGCGATCTCTGCTTAACATACAAGGCCATGTCAAACCCAGAGATGTTAGACATGCTACACTTAAAGAAATCCCAATACCTCAGAGAGACAATCTCCAGGGATCTAAATCTTGTCATCACAATGAATAAGACGTGCTGGAGGGATAGGTTCCTGACCCAGATACTCCCCAGACTCTGGAATAGACTGAACATACATGTCAAGCGGAGCACCTCTTTGGCCCTCTTCAAAAGGAACCTTGATAATTGGATGGGAGATAGGAAACTCACCCCGGGGATCACGTCAGTCGCCCTGCTAGACAGGTGTCCAGGGAGGTAAATATTGTGGGAAGAAATAGCCAGGGAATGTTATGGCTAGGCTTGTATAGGCCCAACGGTCGATAGCCTAGTACCAACCTATGAACCTATAAAAATATGTGGAAAATCAAAATATCATCCATCCATTTGGAAAAGTACATTACTGGTTAGATAGGCCTGAATTTAAAAATCAACATGGAGGATAAACTATCAGAAATATAGAGCTGATTTATAAACCTTGTATTTGTGCTTAACAAACCATTGCACTTCTAAAATGGTTCCACAGAATTTCCCGTGATCAAGCTTAGTACTCTGTTGGAAAGTTACCCATAAAACTGCCCATTCACAAAAAGCTAAGTATCCTATGTCAAGTTCACACCAATTGCTACAAAGAAAATTTTTTTAGAAAATAAAAATTGATGATATAGAAAAAGAAGGAAAAGTATTGTATAAGAATGTAATGATAAACATTATTATTTCAAACCATAGGAAAATCTAACAGATGAAAAATTATAGCTATAAAAATAAAAAAGCAAGTAATGTAATCAGAAATTAGAATGTCAAGATTTTTTTTGTGTATACTGGTAATAGTTAAATTGCTAGTAAAAGGAAATATGTCACATAAAAAGAAAATTATATAATATGTTTACATTGTCAAGATGAAGAAAGTACTGAACATGCATTTTTGAAATATAAAAGAGTACAAAAGTTATGGGGAAACCATGTAAAGAAGTTTTTTTCATAGATATAAAAGAAGTGTATAAAATAAACATGGATATTATTAAATATGTATATTATAACAATTAAAGTTAAGTCTATGTTAAAATAGATAAAAAGTTATTTTCTGTATAGAATGAAAGAAAAGATGAAATTATGTTTAATGGTAAATGGATTTTATCAACACTATTAAGTAAAATCAGATGTTTATGGAAAAAGGAGTGAGGATCTAATAGGCCTAATAGGGATGACAATTTAGTATGATTGTAGGAAACATAAATAAAGGACTCAAATCTTTTTGAACTTGCTGTAGGTCCTTTTGCATCCACTTGAGCTACCACCTATGAACATTCATCCCTAAGTGTAAATATTCAGAGGAAACACAATAATAAGATTAGATGATTTTACTGTCCTCCCAACCCAAACAAATGGGTGTGGCAGTGATTTTGTGACCTCTTAGTATAGTATTTTCAGAATAACTTTGAGGTAATTGCAGGTGATCTTAATAAACAAAACATTGTCTAGGTTTTCATGTCTATTTCTAGTGTTGTGGGAGACATTGTGATGAAATAAGGTTAATGGATATTCTCAGCCAGTCAGTTAACCAACCAGGAAAGGCAAAATGTTAGATATGGTATGGGTGATGGAAAACAATAGCGCAGAGCACTACCTTTCTGAACCAGAATATATGGGGTCTGACCATCATTGTCTGTCTTGGGAACTTAATAATGAACTGTTTAAGGGATCTAGAAAATCTCCAGGACCAAAGAAAGCTTTTTATAGAACTTTTTACTCTGAAATAAACAAAACAATGAATGAAAGATTGTTGTAGACTTAATGGAAAACATCATTCCCGCAATTCTTCCAAACTCACAGAAACATTTGAATGGTGTACAAAAGGGCTTCAAAAAAGCTGTGACTAGGAAGAACTATGCATGGCAGGCCTATACAAGAAGACCTAACTTCATGGCACCCATGCAATTGGAGAACAGCTGCATGACTGCCGAATCATACACTAATGCCCTGTATGAACACATACACAAATGCATGGATCTTGCCATACCCAATAGAACCAAGACACTCTCCTCGAAAAAAAGGAAGCCGATCTGGTGGTCCCCTGCCATAAACAAACTCTACAACATAAGAAAGAAACTGATGCGAAATAAGGTGAAGTCCCAAGACTGGAAAAACTCCCTTATCAACCACAACAAAAAGCTGAAATCCCTCATCAAATCCTCTAAAGCTAGCTATGAAAACAGAATTGCAGCAGATAGTAAAGACAGCCAACAGGGCCTTCTATAGTTATGTCAAGAATCTCCACAATACCCAGATTTGCTCGGAGCTGTTGGACAATGGCACCTCCTATACCGAGCCAACAGATATTGCCAATATACTGGCCAACAGATTCATTGCCAACTTTACACCCCCCCCTAAAGACCAATCACAACACCAGTAGATTGCCAGGCACCCAGTCTTACTGCTGCACAGGATAAAACAGCACTATCCTAGGCCAAGAATACAGCTTCTATGGGACCTGATAATATCCCTAACTGTGTTCTACATGAATTACAGAGTGAACTGGCACCTCACCTGTGTGCCCTGTTCCATCACAGCATTACCTCAGGCTTTCTCCCTACCAAATGGTGCCCTGCTACAGTCATCCCTTTCCACAAAGGAGGAGTTTCTAAAGACCCTGGGAACTATTGCCCCATTAGCCTGATAAGTCTGATATGCAAAGCTATGGAATGCATCCCCATGAACCTAATAAAAAAGGATATAGGGAATCTCCAAACTCAGGATCCCACACAGTTTGGTTTTGTGAAGGGTAGATCATGCCTGCTCAACCTGGTCATCTTGTTTGAGTCAGTCACCAGAACTGTGGATGAAGGCAAGGTGGTTCATGCAGCCTACCTAGATCCAGCCAAGGCCTTTGATACCATTCTCCACTCAGGAATCTTAGAAAAACTCACTAAGCTAGGCATCAACTCCTATTTCACTAGATGGGTTGCAAACTGGCTCACAGGTAGAACCTAGAGTGTGAAAGTAACTGACTCCAAGTCAGACTGCTGATCAGTCACAAGTAGAGTCCCACAGGGTTCGGTCCTAGGTCCTCTCCTATTTGGTATCTACTTCTCTGAAGTCCAGGCCAACACAAATGGACACTGGCTGACAAAGTTTGCAGACGATTGCAAGTTGGGAGCCATAATTAACTCCCCAAGTGAAGTTGACATCCTACAGAAAGGTCTCACTGAGACCAATGACTGCTGTCAGAGCCATAGCCTTAAGTTCAATGCCAAAAAGTGTGTAATCATCCTCTTTGGGAAAAACCCAGTTCCCATGAATTACCACATCAATGGTAGTCCATTGAACACTGAAGGCATCATAAGAGATCTGGGAACACAGGTCGACAGCAACATCTCTTTTGAGCACCACATTGCCACTGTGGTCAGAAAGTCCTTTTATGTGGCACATATCATTACTAAGGATTTTGCATCCAGGAAGAAAGAGGTCATTGTCTCCCCATACTCTTCCCTCATTAGGCCAGTCATCAAGTACAATGCCCCATTTGGTATGTACCTCACTAGACACCTGCAAAAACTGGACAGGCCGCAAAAGTACCTCACAAAGATGATCCTAGGCCTTAAACACTTGTCCTGTATGGACAGACTCAAAAAACTCCAACTATTCTCTGTGTCATAACGTCTACTTAGAGGCGATCTCTGCTTGACTTACAAAGCCATGTCTGACCCAGCTCTGTTAGAAATGCTACATCTAAAGAAATATGAATCCCTTCACACTACACGCTCCAGAGACCTCAACCTCATTACCAAAATCAACAGAACAAGCTGGAGGGACAAGTTCATAACTCAGAGATTGCCCATGCTATGGAAAAGATTTCCCATATATGTCAAGTAGAGTGCCTAACTGGGCCCTCTTCAAGAGAAATTTGATGAGTGGATGGGAAATAGAAAATTCACCACGGGGTTCACTCCAGTGGCTCTACTTGACAGAGGCACTGGGAACTAAGTCGTGTGGCACGATGCCAGGGTAATCCTATGGGCTAGGCTTGTAAAGGCTCCAGGGCCATTAGCCTTGTACATGCCTATGAAGCTATGAACCTATAAGACATTACAAAATAGTTACCATAAAGCTAGAGATCATTGTTGGAAACTCTCTTGTTTTCAACTCATGGACAGTATGAGAAAAAGCCTCAGTTTAATAAGTCTGGCAAAGTGAAAACTTTTATCAAACAACTGTGTCAATTCAGAAAAGAAAATCATGAGGGTCTACATATTCTAGTGAATGATACTCCCATTACTGAGGAAAAGCTTTTGGCTAAACTATTTTGAGAGAAATCCTCTTATGCTAGGATCATTTGTGATTGCCCTGGGAAGATGAACTCTTTTTTATAAGTGAAACATGTCCTGAAATATCAGTTAACAATCTAGATAAGGCATTTGGGGTTATTAAACCCTCGTCAGAAGCTGACACTGCTGAATGTTTATTTTTTTTCCTAATAAATATTATTGATTTTCTTTCTGGTTGTTTGACTTTTTTTAGAATCCCTAAAAGCTGGTTATGTTCCAGACATATGGAGGGATTGTATTATTATTATTATTATTATTATTATTATTATTATTACAGTCCAAAATGGCAGAGATGGTACATCATGAAACAATTAGAGACTGAAAAGTTTTTATTTGTATACTTGGCATATATCTTGAGGGTGTCTTAAAGGATCTGCTATCAATGAAATTAAAACTGTGTATAGATGTGTACCAACATAACTTCACTGAGAACTGTTTGTCTAACTGATTTACCAGATGTTTAAGAGCATTTTGTAAGGCTATGGATATGGAAATTCTGTTGATGTTACCAATCTGGACATGGGAAAGTCATTCAGACAGTTTCTTATAGTGAAACCTGTGGGTTATTGGCTAAGTAACAAGTTAATGGGTATGTTGGTATGTAGGTAATGAATTGGTTGAATGATAGTGCTGTCTCAAAACTGGGGATTTCTTTTGTCATCATGGAAGCATTAGTCCTAGATTCTGTCAGGGGTCTGTTCTAGGGCCTGATTTGTTGTTGTTTTTATGTCTAGTTCCCCAAAATCTGGGGGGATTGGCAGCAGTAAATTTGCTGATGACATGGAAATAAGCTCAGTGTTCACCAATGTTGCTGATAACTCAGCTCCCCTCCCTACCCCCATATCCCACCCACCCCTAGGGTTCCTTAACTTATACCTCACTAGTCACACCCCCTATTCTCCTAACCTATCCCCTCCTTTGTACTAAACCACTCCCCTATCCTTTTACATCTCCACACCACTTTTTCATCTACTATAAAACTATTAGTAATCTCTTATCTGTCTAACTCTTTCTATCTCCTGCCTAACTTCTATATATTGTATTGTCTGTATAGCCATTCCTTTCATTCTGTTGTTAATCCCACTTGTCCTTAATTACTGATACCTTAACAAGTTAGTCTAGATTTTCTGTTTAACTCTTCACTACCATGTCTTCAACTGTCATAGCCTTTCTCACCTATACCCTTCTCTACACTACTGCTTTAACTTCTCTATCCTTATCGTACTATATCACCTCTCTACAAATTAATACTTTATATGAGCATAACCCTCATCTAAATCAAACCTTACCTTCCTCTTTCCTAAGCACCCTTAAACACAGCAACATTACCTATTCTTCTAACTATATACTGCCAAAATATCATAGGGCATCTCACATAACCATCCATTTTAACACAATAAACCCTAATACGTGCCTCAAACTTCTTAAAATACTATCTCAATACCACCTTCAACTCCTCTCACATGGCGACATTCATCCTAATCCTGGTCCCACTACCTAAGCAACTCTACCCATAATATTAACTCTTCTCCCCCTAGTGTTGAAGGTACTAGAGCAACCAATTCCCTTTTTATAGCTCATATTAACATCAGAAGTATTAATAACAAAATTCACCATCTTCATGCTCTCCTTGACTTGCATTCATTTGATATATTATGTATAACAGAAACTTGGCTAAAAGCCTCTACTCCTGACCATGAAATCACCCCTCCTGGCTACAACATACTTAGAAATGACCGAACTAAGAAAAGGGTGGCGGGATAGCCATTCTCTTTAAATCTCACCTACAAATTACACAGTTCAAGGAACTTCCATTATCAGGCCCCAAATCTGAAATTTTATCAGTCAAACTACAGATTAATGACAACAAAGCTATCTATATAATTTGCATGTATCTTCCCCCTGGTAATAATACCCTAATCTTAGAAAACTTACTCAGTTCTCTTACTAAACTACTACCCCAAGAAACCATTATACTTGGTGATTTTAACATTGATTGGAATACCTGTATAGCCCAAAAACCTACTAACCATATTAATCTCCATGGTTACTCTCAATTGATTACAACTACAACTAGAATCCATAAACCTAACATGAAAGAAACAATTCTAGATTGGATTCTAATAAATAATACCCTAACAACTATACTCCTGGGATGCTTCCTGATAGTATTAGTGATCATATTCTTACTTATGTTATCAGACAAAATTGTACATTCCTAATAAGCATAAACTAAAACATGCCGCTCAAAAGATTTTTCAACCCTGATAACTTCCTTAATGAATTACAAGCATGTGACTGGTCACCTTTATCAAACCTTGAACTTAATGAAGCAGTTTCTTATTTTAACACTAAATTTCTGCAGATCCTTGACTATCACGCTCCTTTTCACACCACCAGGATAAGAGCCAAAACTGCCCGTGGCTATCTAAGCCAACAAAAGAAAGAATGATCTTGAGAAATAAAATCTGGGCTAAATGGAGAGCTACAAAATCTCCAGCTGATCATCTCCTATATAAACAGTTAAGAAATACTACCAAGAAATACACTCTTAGCAATATAAAGGAATTTTATATTCATCTTCAAAATACTACTCAAAATACCCCACAAAAATTTTGGTCAGGCATTAATAAACTTCTAAAACCTGGGCATTCTCCTACTCCTGCTCCTACAGGATTAAACCCTAACTCCTCTATACAAATCCCAGACGCCTTTAATAACTACTTTACAGAAACTATTCTTACCCTAGCCAACTCCTACCAACACCCATAGCCTCCCACATAATAACTCAACAGCCTCTACTAATGCCTTTCAAATCCAACCTGTCTCATCATCAATCATATATAAGCTTTTATTAAAACTAAAGCCTTGCACTCCATCTGCAGACAAACTCCCATCCGAATTCTTACAAATAGCTGCAAAAGCTATTTATCTCCCAATATCTATACTGATAAACAGAACCATCTCTGAAAAGAAAATCCCTACCATTTGGAAAATTTCTCATATAATTCCCTTCATAAAGGTGGCCCTTCCTCTGAAATATCCAACTATCGCCCTATTGCCTTACTCTCCCCATTAGCGAAGATAATGGAAAGGTGCATACACAAACAATTTCTTGACTACCTTCTTCAAAACAAACTTCTAGCCGACTGTCAACATGGTTTTAGGCCACACCACAGTACTACAACTGCCCTACTTTCCTTTGCTGACTCTATCAATAAAAATCATAATATTAACCATTTCTCTGCTGCACTATTTATAGACCTATCAAAAGCCTTTGATATGGTTAACCATAACATACTTCTTGAAAAACTGAACAACCTTCCTCTAAGCTCACACTCTTTACAGTGGTTTAGAAGCTATCTCGAGAACAGGCAACAAGCAGTGCTTTGGGAAAATAACCTATCATCCTTACTCCCTGTAAATATCGGAGTTCCAAGGCTCTATCCTTGGACCCCTTCTTTTCTCATTATTTATCAATGATCTTTATCTGAATGTGCCACAAGCAACCTGCATCCAATATGCAGATGACTCAACTTTGATCTGCTCAGATTCAGATATTCCCTCTCTCCAGTCCATCACCCAAACAACCTTCCATAATGTTGAAATATGGTTTATGCAGCACTGCCTCCTCCTTAACCCCAAAACAAAGCTACTGCTCTTTACTCCCACTAATAAATCTCCTACACCTTTCTTTACTATCTCCTCTAATAATGCCACCTGTATAAACCCTGAAAAAACTACTCGGCTATTAGGTGTAACCATTGATAACCATCTGAACTTTGAGGAACAAATTAACACTTCTATTAAAGCTGTTAATAAAAAATTGGGACACTCTATAGAATTAGATCCTTCCTGAACCCAGCAGCCAGGAAAACTATTGCACAAACCCACCTACTTTCCACCCTTTTTTATGCTTCAGCTATATTTACCACACTCTCTAAAAATAACATCAACAAACTCTCTACCTGTTATAACAGTATAGCCAGATTCATTAATGCTACACCCTTCAGAACTCACCATTGTCACAACCTGAAACAACTAAACTGGCTAGAACTAAATAACCACCTATTGTATCAACAATTACTCATCATTCATAAAGCCCTTCATTTCCCCGAAAATACTCCCAGCCTAGCATACCTCATTTCTCCATACAAGAACCTAACCACACTTCGTTCTGCAAATAAGTACCTTGTATCCATAACTAAATCATACAATAAAGCTGGAGATGCTATATTTTCTAATTCCATTGGTAAAATATGGAATCAACTCCTCAGAATATAACTAGTCTTGGGTCTACATCTCTATTCAAAAAACAAATCAAAGAACATCTTATTTCACATTGGCTATGTCCCTGTACCAATCCTGACTGAAACATATTCTAAATACAACTAAATTTTTTTTATCTTCTCACTAAGCCCCTACCTGATGCCTCCCTGGAGATGAGATTTAATCTTAAGATATTATTCTATCCTTAGTTTTTTTTTTATATCCTACTATGTTACTAGTAGAACTAGACTTGTGCATTTTAAATTTGTTTGTTATTCTCTCTTGAAATGTAAGACTGATGAGTTTCTGAAATGTTATTGCCTTGCCACTCTTGTACCATTTAGAAATCTATGTAGAAAATCGTTGATGTATTGTTAAATATTTTTGCTTTATTTATATTCATCACTGTAATTTTAACTGTACTGGAGCTTTTCTCCCCGGGCCTCTACTGTAAATGGATATATATCCAGCTAGACTAGCCCGGTCAACAAATGTAAAATAAATAAATAAATAAATAATAGTTTAGTCTTTCTATAGTTTAGCATTAAATGGAAAGTTGTTCATTTTGGCTGACTAAGTCATGGTCACCTGCATGCTTTTAATGATGCTGCCTTGGATAATATTGACTGTATCTCGGAGTTACTATTGACAGCAATTACTCCTTTGGTACACATTATTTGAATGTGGTCAGTAAATGATATTTTGAACATAAAAACATGTTATAGATTACCTTTTGTATGCTGAAATATTAATTTTGATTTACAAATCAGGCATTAGACTAATTATTGAATATGTGGTGTCACTCAATACATATAATTATATTCTTATTTATAGACTTGAAAGAATCCAAGTTTTGCTAATCAGATTTACAATGTTAAGCATAAGAATTATGATGATACACTGAAAACAACTCTCCTTGTTTACATTAAACTGCAGATTAGTATGAAAGGACTTCATCATAATTGTATTGGAGCAAACATGATGTAATAGGTGCTAGCACTGGGATTACTTTTAGAGTCTCTTCACATTAGTCAAGAAATAAAATAAAACTTTTTTGTAGATCACAAGAACAAGAACTACCTACCTTAAGGGAACATGTCACAGTAGTGCTAGAAGCTACTAGAACTCTTTACCTTCACAAATAAGTAAAAAGGGCACATTCAAGAGGAAACTGGAGGAGTGTTTGGGAGTAAGGGTGTATGACCCAAGTCTGAAGGGTGGGAAACTCTTTGAAGGTCAGGGTAAACTCACAGTTTGTATTACATAAAACACTGAAATGTTGAAACATTTCATGTATCAATTTTGTGACATTTTACAACTGTGTACATTGGAAACATACTTTAACAGCAGACCTTGACGCAACATTCCTTCAACGTTTTGTATCTCTGAAGTCAAGCTTTCATACTGATTGACCATTACATCCCCCACCAGAATAAATAAAGCTAACACGAAAGCAAGCATATTAGACTGGATTCTCACAAACAATCATACTCTCTACTATGATTCTGGAACTCTCCCTGATGTAGATCATCAGATATAAAGCTAATACCCCCTGCCAAACTCCATTAGACATATTAGATCCAAAAATAAATTTAACCCTGATCTATTTCAAATGGAACTAAGAGCATGCAATTGGGCTCCCTTAAAACAACTGCCGCTAGATGAAGCCGTTAATTTCTTTAATTCTACCTTTCTTGCCATTCTTAACCATCATGCTCCTTCCAGAGCTATCAGAATTAAGACCAAGTCTGCTCCATGGCTTTCTAATGAAACCAAACACAAAATTCACATCAGAAATAAATATTGGGCCAAATGGAGAATGACAAAAAACACTGCTGACCAACTAACCTTTAGACAGCTAAGAAATGACACTAAAAAGGCCATATTTTCTGACAAACAAAAATACTTCGTACGATATCAACAACCTAATTACAACAACCCACAGAAATTCTGGGCCAGCATTAAGCAATTACTCCACCCAGGTCAATCCACAACACCAAACCCTCAAAATACAGACCAGAAAACTTCCATCCATACAGCTAATACCTTCAATACCTTCTTTACAGATGCCATCCAAACACTAGCTAGTCAGTTATCATCAAATACCTTCACATTACCCTCACACTCCTCAACTCCACCTCCCTTTAATCTCAAACCTGTCTCAACCGCATTTATTCAAACCCTTTTGAAGAAACTGAAACCATGCTCTCCTTCTGCAGACCTACTGCCTTCTGAATATCTACAACTATCATCCAATGACATAGCCTATCCTATTTCCATACTGGTCAACAGGACTATTACTGAGGGTTACATCCCCACCTTATGGAAAGTCTCCCATATTATCCCCCTACATAAAGGTGGACAGTCCTCAGAAATATCTAACTATTGCCCCATTGCCCTACTGTCTCCCCTAGCTAAAATCATTGAGAAATGTATCCATAAACAACTTCTTCACCATTTAATTGAAAACAATTTACTTTCCAACTGTCAACATGGTTTCAGACCCTCACACAACACTACCACTGCCCTCCTGTCCTTTACTGACTACATTAACAAACAACGAAACCTGAATAATCTTTCTTCTGCTCTATTTATTGACCTGTCTAAAGCATTTGACATGGTAAACCACCAGATTCTCATAAACATCCTAAAATATCTGTCATTAGACCCACTTTCCATAAAATGGTTCCAATCCTACCTTGACAAACGTCAACAAGCAGTACTTTGGCATAATACTTTATCCTCCCATTTACCCATTACCTTAGGTGTCCCTCAGGGTTCCATACTTGGACCCCTTCTTTTTTCCATATTTATTAATGACCTGCATCTAGCTATCCCACAAGCCACATGTATACAATATGCTGATGACTCCATACTATTATGTTCAGCTACATCCTCCCATGACCTTCATGTTCTCACCCAAAATGTATTTAACATAGTTGAACAATGGTTCACTCAGTATTGCCTTCTTTTGAACCCAAAGAAAACCAAACTCCTCCTCTTCACTCCCACTCTGAAGTCCTCTCCTCTTCAATTCTCAGTGACATCCATCAATGGTACTATAATATTTTCTGACTATACCACCAAACTACTAGGTGTCACCATTGACAATAATCTGAACTTCGACATCCACATCAATAATACCATAAAGACTGTCAATAAAAAAAATTAGCAGTCTCTATAGGGTTAAACCATTCATTTCCCCTACTGCTAAAACTACTGTCGCCCACAGCCATTTGATCTCTACACTCCTTTATGCCTCTCCCATCTTTACTAATCTCTCCAAGAATAACCTCAGTAAATTGCAAATGACCTATAGTAACATTGCACAATTTGCTACAGGCAACCCATTCTGAACCCATCATTGTATAAACTTAAAACAGCTAGGATGGTTAGAACTGCAACCGATTAAATTTCACCAACTAAACATTGCCCACAACATCCTATACAAACCTTCTAATACTCCAAGTTTATCTACCCTTATCACCCCCTGTAAAAACCTAAAGTCCTTACGATCATCTCGCAAACTTCTTATCCACACCTCAAAACCTAATGACAGAGCTGGGGATTCTCTCTTCTCTAATACGGTAGGTAAATCCTGGAATCTTCTCCCTAATGACATTGCCTCACTCACCTCTCTATCTTTATTTAAAAACATACTGGCTATGCCCCTGCTCCAGACCAGATTAGTCATCTACCTCTACTAACTTGACTTACCTATCCACTCCCTACTATCCTTTACTACATTTTCCCACCTTATTATATTTTTCTGTTCTACCTTTTTTCACTATGTCTATCCTCTTTATATATCTTTTCTTAAGCTAATCCTTTGCTACAATACTACACATCAAACTCCGTTTTTTTTTTTCACTTCTGACTTAACCTATACTATGTCACCATATTTAAAAATAGCACTATATTATACTGCAGGTCCCCAGTGTTAGATCCTGCTTAACCTTTCTGCTGTAATTCACATGTTGCAAGTACTGATGATTTTCTTTCTTTTTTTCCTTTTTTACTATAATTATTTCCTATTATCTACCTCTAATTTAACCTGCATTGTTTTCTAAGTTCTTTCAATTTGCACTATTTGTGACTTTTTACCTCAATGTTACATCCTATTACAACCTCTATGCTGAAATACACGTTACCATTGTTGATGGGTTTTTTCTATACCAGTAAAATTGCTATTTTTACTAGAATATTAGATTTTATTTATTTATTTTTTATTATTATTTGTTTGTACTTGTATTATTGTATTTGGATCATGTCTTGGAGCTTATCTCCCTGGGCCTCTACTGAAAATGGACATATATCCAGTTAGACTAGCCCGGTCAACAAATATAAAATAAAAATAAAAAAATAAATTGATGTTCTTTACTTGTGGTTCAGTTATGACTAGAATTTATATTCCAGACATTGCTCCAAGGCTGTGTCTGTAAAAGGTCCATGGAGATCAGTGCTCTACCACCAAATACAAATAAAATAAAATGAAATGTAATGTAAAATATTTGGATTCCCTGTCCAGCCAAACATCAGCTACTTTGGCTATTCTCTAAAGGCTTCAGCTCAGCCTCTTGATACCCCTGGAAGGGAAGGAAATGGACTGGTAAATTTCATGTAACACTAGTAGTAATTCCTGTCTGAGGTCGTCACTGGAATCAAGAAGATGTGCTTTGGAGTGGTCCAGTCCCAAAACAGGTCCTGGTATAGTAATGGCACTCATGGATCTTGGGACTGACTGGAGGCCTGCCTGACTGCAGTCAACTCCCTCCTGTTACACTAGTCACACCTTGACTCACCAGGAAATTTTGTTCTAGGGCAGGAAACCAAGTCACAAAAACTCTGTTTCTGTTTGCCAGCTGACTCCTCTTGATTTTGATTGATGACTACAGCTGGTCATCTTCTGTAGCATCGCAATTCTCTCACAAAAATGTACAGTTAATTGTGCCAAGACCTTTGAAGAGTATTTAGTTAAGGGACAAATTGAACCTGTAAAAATGGAAATTAAATGCAGTATTCTTTTTTGAGCTGAAAAAGTATTCACCATTAAAAGGTACACCATCCATTTGTACCCCTTCCAATTTGAACATCTCCTGTAGCACTTAAGAGTTTATCCCTATGATCTGACCTATTTTTCCTTAAATTGGGAGATGGGAACACATTTCCACCAATGACGTTTGCTACATATTAGCATGCCTGGAATAGCAGTCCATCTTTCAACAAACAAAACTAATTTATTATGTCAGATGGTTTCTATTCATTGCTGCAGTCCTTCCTGCATCTGCATCTGACAGTGAAGCTTCCTCCCTTGGCTATGCAGTCACTTTTGAGTATCAAATTGCATATTTTTTTTAAGATTTTTAAATTTTTATGTAAAACTAACCAAAGTTTTTTTTCTGATAATTGTCTTTGTCATTAAGCAGGTTGTCAATCAAAATTAAACATCCCCACTAAGTAACTTGGGAAACTACTCGCTCTCTTTTTTTTTTTTGTCTGTCACCATTTCTTGTTTAGCATGAATATGCTTACTTTACATGATATCTAGTTAAGACATGGGTAACTAGAGTGATTTACTGTTTACTGTTATCAGCTTCATAATGAAAAAATCTAAAAAGAATTAAGAAGAGGTAATCATCAAGGAATGTTCAATGCAACATTTATATTGCCCAAAAGAAAGCTTTGCTTGTATCTATTAAGTTCTTTAGACGATGACGTGCAACATCTGGCAGTTTAACCAATGGAAACATCTATCAATACTAAGTTAAAATGCACTTGTGATCAAGTTTTAAACTTTTATACAAAAAAGTATATTTTTTTTAATTCTAAAATGTTCAGATGAAGTTCAGTAATGCTGGGATGAAGGCACTTAATTAACTAATATGTTTATTAAAGTATTTAATGGTTGAGTTCTCAAAGATTTTTTTTTATATTTGCAGTTGTTTTGTTTTTCTTAATTTAATGTTAGGTGATGTTAACATTTGTACTGAGAATGCAGAATACAAACAGATTTCCGGATCTGAATGAATCTTTAATGTATCTTTAAAACCAGTCCTGAAGCAGAAACAAATTAAAGCTTTGTTTTATTGGTTCTTCTGTGACATGTGTGTGCACGTGCATGTGTGTTTTTTGTGTGTGTACGTGTGCGTTTTTAATGTAATTTTATATATAGTATTTATAATTGCTTGCATCTTTGTTTAAACCTGAAGAAGCACTTGTATGTATGAAAGCTTGTTGTATTTTAACATATTTTTTTTCAACTGGGGTCACTTTCAGCCAGAACTTTTTCTTGTTTTAAGATATTCCACAGAAATTGGAGCTTAAAACATTGATTGTTTCACATGACAACAACAATTATTTTATAAACTGGTATTATGTTAAGTTTACTTTGTCTGATAAAGTCTTGTCATTTTCTGATGAAAATGCTAACAAAATGTTTTATTAAATATTGTTTTCTTCTTTTGTATGTAGTGTGGTCTTTTGAACAGCCAGCCTAATCTATTATTTTTGTTTACCACATCACTGCTGATTTTATTGCCTTGATCATCCATGACCAGTTTCCAGGCAGTAGCCTAAAGGAAATTGGATTACTGAAAAGATATTGAGTTGCTTCCAACTACCCTTGTTATTTCTAGAAGACACTTTTTAATACATTCCTTAGTAATTAGCAAACCACATTTCAGTGGTTGTGTAGTAGAGAGCAGAATAAAAATGTATGTGTGCTGTAATCATTCTTATTACATAACAATTGCACATACTACATTAACCAAAATGTACAACAAAACAAAAGGTGCCTCTTACTTTGAGTTGTTTGTTGTAGTCACAGCTGCAGAGTGAATGAAGTGATACTCTGAAGGGTTCCCATTTTGGATTAAGATTATTCTTCACTACCTGTTGACAGAAAATCATACTGAGGTTATACTTAATTAAATAGTCTGGATGGACTAGATTCATAGTGAGTCTATAAGCAGACAAAATAAAATACAGAGCTGTACAGCACAAATGTATGTACAGTATAGTACAGGAGTATTCCATGTGTACTACATGAGGTTTATACCCCATGGGTACTCCAAAAGTCAGCACTAAAATGAGAATAATGTTTTGAATCAAGTATTTTATTTTATTGCCTTTGAAAGTATAATTACTGATCACACATCTCTGAAATATTATTTTGTAACAGTTTTTGTTCTGTTGTCATTCATTCATTCATATATGTCAGACTGCAACTTAATTTAATTCTGAGTTTAAAGGAAGATGGAAACTTTCTAGCATTCAGTATGCACAAACCAGCTGCCAATCCACTAAAGCTGTTTTTGTTTTATTTCTAATTAGACAACTGTATTTACATTGTACTTAAAAACAATCTTATGCTTTTACTAAACTATTTATTCAACATGCATACTACACAAGAGTAAACAATACCAAGGAATTCAAAATACTGAACCAGGAATACATTTTTATACTTTATGGTATGTCATTGTTCAAGGATGGTGGCCCTGTTTATAATTGTTTTTTTTTAAAACACCTTTATTGAATTATCACTTGTGAGACAGGCAAATTTACATTTATACAAAATAACTCAATTTGTATTAAATTAACATTAACAAATGTTATAATTCACATATATTGCTATACATCATTTAACCTATGCAGCATTACATAAATGATTCAATTCCTGTTCCTTTTTTTAAACAAGAAACATCTTTATTAAACCATTGCTTTCAACTTACATAATCATACAGTTATATAAATAAAAATAAACCACACTGACACAATCCAAGTTGCAAGCATTTTACATCACAAACCATACTGACACACTCCCAGTTGTAAACATTATACATCACTTATAATCTACCCATTCATTTTCAGTCAAACATTACATAGCTCATTTAAGTCTTGCCTTCTTTTAAACCTCATTCCTCTCTTGTATGTACTGTTCCCACAATTCCCATTTTTTTCCTATGTAGTTTGTTCCTGCCCTTTTCTGAAGATCTCAGTTCCAGTTGTTTTATCTCTGTTACTATATTCACTAATTCAGATATAGTTGGTTTAGATTTTGATTTCTATTTTCTAGTAATTGCTTTTTTGGAAGCTACTATAATTAGACACAGCGAGGCCTTACCATATCTAAGCAATTCCGATTCTGTATCACAGCTCAGAAAAATCATCTCCCTCGTCACACCAATCTGCCCACCAGCATGTCTGACAGTGCATCCTGCAGGCAATCCCTAAAGTCTGCTGACCCACTGCACTCCCAGAAACTATGTTCCCAAGTACCTCTTTCTTCCCTGTCACACCTCCAACTGTTGCTTTCTACACAATGAAAAATTCTCTGGAGTCTGCTTGGGGTATAAAAATATCTAATCATTTCCAAGCAAAAATCCTAAATCTTCTAGATTTTGTTGCATATTTGGGAGACATACATATATCCTCCCATTGTTTCTTTGTGAATTGCTTATCCAATCTCTCTTCCCAATCCTTTCTAACCTCCTCTGATTGATTCTTATAGTTATCATGCAATATTTTATATGTTCTGCTAATTACTAGTTTTTTTATGTCAGCTTCTGTTTTAGATTCTACTTAAAATGCTACTTGATCAAAAAATTCATATTTGTTCAATATGTTTAAGAGTGCTGTTCTGCCTATTTCTAATTTTTGAAACAGTGGGAGGTTTATAGGAGAGAGTAATTTTCAAACCTGCATTTTGGAAGTCTTCCTCCTGCCAGACCAAGGACTAGCAGGCACAAACAGTTTTCAAAAAGTAGGTTAGATTCCAAATTCAGACCCTCCTTTGTTCTTTTTCTCTTTGAAATAATTTAAATGCATGCTTGCAAAAAGGTATCATTTTTTTAACATGTAGCCAACATCTGAGGCAATACAAATGAAATCCATGAAATAAATGAATTACCTCTTAACGTATATACCATACCTATTGTGATATTTGCAATGTAATTCTGCATTTTATATTATACTTCTCTATTGCGTTTTAGGCAAGGATTACAATTCCTCTGTATCGTTTTTCTGACTGCAATTGTTTACTGCATTATTTTTGTTTTTTTCTTGCTCAAGTCTGAGCTGTAGCTGAAAAGGGTCAGTGGTTACGTCCAACAAATGTATTTCTTAACTTGTTTGAAAATAAAGTAACTAAGCTAATAAGTAAGTAAATAAATACCAGAGTGAACTACTTCAGTACTATATAAGATTCTTTTCAGTTGTTTTGATTATCAATCACAACTGTTCTAACCTGCACTATAAAAAAAAAAAATAAACCAAATTATACATTTTTTGTATGTCTCTCTATTTATTTACTTATTCTTCTTGTTTTAATGTCTCTTTTATTACATTTTTTTATATAATTTATATAATTACACACATTTGTTCCAATTGTACAATAGCTCCAAAGTTAAACATTAATTACAAAGAAAGGTAAGGACTGCTACTTCACCATTATCGGAGCAATGGGTAGTAATGAAATAAACCCTTTTAGTATTGACTATCCTTAGCCCTAGATGGCAGAACCAAAATATTAATAAGCAAGCTTAGAGTAGATGTTTAATTCAATAATTACATTTGCTTTTTTCCAACCATATTTTAGGAATTTTAGCAATAAGGTAAAGGGAAACAACTAGCATGATTCATGTTGATTTGTATAAAAGCAAAATTTATTAAATTGCTAACAGTTATCCATATGTTTATTTGCATAAAATAAACTTGGGTAACTCTTCCAGAAAAAAGTAAATAAATTATTAACGTCACAACTAAAAGACAAAGCAGTATTACTTATGCATGAACTCACTTTCCGATATGTGCAAGAAGCATAAATCTTATTAATTTGCAAGCAGTTCAGAAATCTGTTCCCTTGCTCTAGTAGCTTTTGGGTTAGAAACTCTTTCTTTGCACTGTGGATTTGCAAGTATAGCTAACAGTTTTTTTTTTTTTAAACCAGTATCCGTTCCCTGGAAAATAAAAACTTGCAAAAAGAAGTAAGACTCTAGGCAGTTGATAAGACACGATTAGCTTGATGTTTCTGAAGCAATCTTAATTTTTTTCTCTGCAGGTGGATCTCTCTCCCGCCAATTCATTACATTTTCTCTCCTCTAGTGCTTTATATTTCATATTGTTTTTGAAGGTAACCATTAATAATCTCAGCAAAAAAAATTCCAGCTTCCAAAAAATCTTCAAATCCTTCCCTTCTATTTTTATTTATTGCTTTTTAAATCTTAGCCATCTGATCTTTCCATAACTATATGAAATGATTCTTCACGTTATACCATTCATTTCTATTTTTTTAACTTCATTAGCCCTGCATTTCAATAACTTCATCTTATAATAATAATCATTTTTCTTATCTTCTCCTTTTTACCTAATTTCTTCTCTTTTCAATCCCTCCATATTTTATATAGATTATTTCCCATATCAAGCCACCTTCCTTCATCTTCATATTTTTCAATACCAAAAAGATATAGAGATGCCAAATATACAACTGGATTTTTTAAAACTCAAAATCTCCTTCTTACTTATTATATACATTGCCCATATACCCAGCATGAGTCTTGATCCATAAATAAATATGAAAAGAAAAAAAAACTTTTAATCTTTTTCCATTTATCCAGGAAACATATACACATCCCAAAACATCCCAATAATATGCTTTTATCATATATACCTTCATTTGAAAGGACAAAATAAAACTTTCCATCAGACAACTTCTTTATTTCATTCAGAATTTTTCTGTTATTTATATGCTTTCGCCATGTCTGATTCCTAATATATTTATTACATTTCTAGTACTGTATAGTTTGAATTATATAGTTTTGAACATTCCTATTTTTATAGCAAAGTAACCTCTTCAAGTTCTTCTTATTTTTAAAAGGGAAGTGTGGAGTCTCACCTACTATGCTCTTCAAATCTTATTCAGTGTTCACAATATGCCAATTCTTTTTTACAGTATCACTACTGTATGTCAGTAAACATCTGACAAAACTAGTTACTTCTGAACAATCCAAATCCGTTTGTCTCATCATCCACTCTCCTCCTCTTAGACAAGTAGGGTCATCCCTTAGTTCTTCTCAATTCTTTTCTCACTGAGACAGTATGGCTCATGTCCCTGTCCTTGTAACTTTTAGTTTAAAACAATCCTGGA
The DNA here is from genome assembly GCF_019279795.1 of Protopterus annectens. NCBI lineage: Eukaryota > Metazoa > Chordata > Ceratodontiformes > Protopteridae > Protopterus > Protopterus annectens. Next base: position 694,771,059 of record NC_056750.1, read on the forward strand.
GCTGTTGAGATTCATATTCAAACATCTCTTCTTCTGCACATGATCAAGATGTATGTAAATCTTGTCCATTCACAACATGTGAGTAAATACTCCATGGGTGCATACTGGATCTGTGGAGAAGATGGTTCCTCCAACAGACCTTTCTATGTATCCAAAACGACACATGTAGACAGCAAACAGGATCCCAGTTTATTCATAAATTTTAGCACCTCGACTTGAACAGTCTTCAAGAAGTATACACACAAGTACTAAAACATCCCCCTTAAATACTAACTACAATCAATTAATAAATCAATTAAAAACAAATAAATCAAATACTTTCAAGTAATTTCACAATTAAGACCATATGGAACCAGAGTATTATATTTAAGAATAAATAAAGATTCTTTAAACAACAATTTATCTTTTAACATATCATCACCTAACTTTACAAAAATTGTTTCTAAAATAGTAGCTTGCAATAATTTATAGTCTCTATTGTGACATTCTTTAAAATGAACAGCAATGAAACTTTCTGCTTTACATTTTTTAATATCTAACATGTTCCTGCATTCAGCACTTAAACATTCTTTTACTTTTACCTATATAGAGTAAATTACAAGGACAATGTAAAGCATATACAATTCCTTCAGTAATGCATGAAAAATTCCCCAAAACAGTAAAATTCTTCTCTTAAATTTTATCAAAGGTTTGAACCACCAAATCCCAAACATTACATTTCCCACAAGGGAAAGTTCCCCTAGTTCATGGATTTTCTGTTAAACTTTCCTCAATAATTGATTGTAGTTAGTATTTAAGGGGAATGTTTTAGTACTTGTGTGTATACTTCTTGAAGACTGTTCAAGTCGAGGAGCTAACAGTTATGAATAAACTGGGATCCTGTTTGCTGTCTGTGTCATTTTGGATATCTTTATTTCTTATTTGTGATTTTACAGACCTTTCTATGTACCCTGGTATGACTCTCTCCCTTGTCATTGATGGTCAAATTAACATCCAGAAAATCTATTGTTGCCGTGGATGTAAGTTTCATGAAGGGCACTTTTCCTGTGCAGAAAATGCAAGGCTTTTATTTTTATTAACTGCACTAACTCATTCCTACATCCCATCACAAATAAGACCTATAGGTTGAATAACTATGCAGAGTGCAATAGCAAGAATGTAATATACCTAGTCAGTTGCACTAGCTGTCAGGGTTTTAATGTTGGCAAGACAAATAGGTGCTTCAAGGAACAGATTCTCGATCATTTAAGTGACATAAGAAATAAGAATAAAAATAATGCACTCTCACAACACATAATATATCCAGGACATAAATTTTATTTCATAGCATTAGAATTAATACTGGGTGATTTGAGAGGTGGAGCTATCGTAAATAAAACAGAAATAATAGAGACAAGGTGGATAGCTGACTTGCAAGCTAACCAACCTACAGGATTGAATGGTATAATCCCACTGAAGCCCATACTGCAGGGGCGGTGGCTGCAAAGATGACATTTCATTGGTTGGTCAAATCTGTTTCCTTGCTCTAGAATCTTTTGGTTTAGAAACAGTCTCTTTCTTTGTACCATGGATTACAGGTATAGCAAATAATTTTTGTAAACTGGTATCCATTCCCTAGAAAAAAACTTGGAAAAAGATGTAAGACTTTAAAAAGACGAACTGATTAGCTGTTATTTAGGATCTGAATTAGGCCAAAAGTGCTTATCCAGGATTTTAACTTCTATTATTTTTTACAGTGTTTTAACAGTAAACCTTTTCTGTGGTGGCGTTTCATCTTTTTTATTTTGATTTAATCCATTGTGGAACATTACATTTAAGTCTCCAGCCATAACTATTGACACGTATATTAACACATTTGTTTTTGTAATTCCTCATTTTTGTTTTCTTTCTGTCATGGTTGTATTTTCTTCTTAAATCGCATATAATCAACCTTCCTGGTATCGCAGTTGTTACATCTGATATATTTACTTCATCTTTTTTATCAACACCAGTAATCCACAACAAAATTCATATCCTATTGGACTATATATTTTTTTCCTAATGCAGCTTCACATTTGTTTCTTTTTTCTGCTTAACATGTCTTGTAACCAGGAAACACATTACTTGTGTCTTTTTGCACCACTCAACAACCATTAAAGATCTCATTTAATTTTTATACAGTTCACAGTTAGTCTTCAAATACCTAAATCAACCCTTTCCTTTTTATGTATCTTTTTTCCTCTTGTTATTAATTTTCTTATTATCCTCCTCTCCCTCCCTCCCTCCGATAGATTTAACTTTTCTGACTTCATTATTTCCCTTTTTCTGTGTCATTATCTTATTATTTTTTTCACTTTCTAAACCATTATACTTATTTTCTGTTTTGTTTTTGTATCTGAAAAAATATTCTAGCAAATAGTTTTCTCCTTCCTCTTTTTTTTACCTTGAGTTATCTTTCTTTCACTTTATTTCTCACTTACATCAGCCATTTTACTTTCTTTCTAAATGTTGTTTTGCACATATTATATTTCATCCCCCTCAGTTTCTTTTTAATATACATGTTCATTTTCCAGCACAGGACATTCAAACCATCAATGGCCAGACCCATTACATTTTCTAAAGAATGATCTGCAGTGTCTAGCAGTATGCCTCACTCCTCCACATTTTTTGCACATTCCCTACAATAACAGCAAGTCTTCAGTTGGTCCCAGTACCCAACTGTTTTTCTTTATCCATTTACAGTTTTATTTTTTGAAATATGCTGCAGTTTTTCACAATGCATATCCAGAGTAACACACACTGCTAATTCCCAGAATATATTTCTGTTGTTGCTTATTTTCTTTATGTTACTGCGCTTTATTACATATTGTGAGAAAAAATGTTTTAAATTTAAATTCCTCCATGTCTGAATTTCACAGTAATTTTTCTTTTTAACTGGAAGTCCAATTTCTAAAAAATAATCACTTTCCAAGGTGATAAGTTTTTATATTTCATCATAACTTTTTCTGCACTTGAAAAAGCCTCAAAAGTTACTTTATAAAAATTTTCTGATCGCAAAAGTGTATTTACTTTTATACGTCTTAATGTAAATCCTAGTATCAGTATATTATCCATAGTGTCATACCTGTCAGTAGTAGCAATAGTTTTGCTTCTTTGTCTTACCACTGGTGTTTTTTGTCTAAAACTGCTGTCCTCTGCTACTGGAGAAACCTCTCTTCATGTTATATGCTACTGCTTCTTTTACTTACAGTGCTTGCACAATTTCTTTTGCTTTACTTAATTTCTGTCATCCACAGTAACTAGTTGCAGAAGCATACTTTTAAAACTAATTTCTCCATCAACAAAATAGTCACTTAAATCTGCTTCATGCCACAGTACTATCTTCATTATCAGACAGGTACTTGATCCATTACGTCACTCCAGCTTGTCCCATCACCTTCACTTGGTTCTTCCTTCCTTCCTTGAGATCTCCAATACCTCTTTATCCAAACCTCTACTCTCCAGTTCAATAATTGGGATTTCATCTTCTTGTGATTTTCTCACTTCAAAATGTATCCAGTAGTATTGTTTACTCCTTCTTACATCTTGGAATTCTCCGTGCACTTGTGATATTCCTCTGGCAAAACCTAGTGCTTCAAAACAGTAGGGATCTTTTATTTAAAAAAACACATATTTTACATTACATGTATAAAGTTTACAGTATATGCAGTATGTCCACTATTTACAGTTTTACAAAAAATTACTTCAATTCATCTCATTAAAAATTATAATAATGTTACATTGTGACCCCCACTCTAATTTCTATAGCAAAAATCTTATTTTTTTAACATTATAGCAAAATCCCATTTTTTCATTAAACATAATTTCCTTTACACTTTAGTTCCAAATCAACCATATTATATTAATCATTTTTGTCAACTCTTTTTTATATAGTTTTGACTTCTGTTCTTTTAATACCCATAGTCATTCATATCCATATTTAATTCGTTTACCTCTGTAAACTCCTCTAAATAGTTAAAATCCACAATCTTTTTCCATGATGTCTTAATTCTTTTACATCTTAAAAAAGCATGTTCTCTAGCTCAAATTCTTTGCAATAAAGAAAAGTGCTATCCTGTTTACTTTTGTGAGTCATGTTTGTTTTTACTGAGAGTTTTTGTATAGTCAGTCTCCTTAAGAAGTTCTGACACTCCAACAGATACTTGCATCTTCCTGTTCTTGCTTGTGTTGCTATACTTTTATCTTTATGCATCTCTTCCCATGGGTATATGCAAAATACTTATTCATAATGCTATTATACCATTGTCTCCTCTCATTTTGAATCTCATTAATTTTTATTTTCTAAAGTAAAATCTTGTTTTGATAACTATATTTCATTATTAGGACATGGTCTTTTTATTTTAAAGTCCAAGAGATACATCCATTCCATTTTATACTTAAGTCTAAATATTTGTTATTAATGAAGTGTCATTGTCCTTTAAACATTTTAATACTTTATATAAATGTAACGATGCTGCATACAGTATTAGATTTATCAGTCCTAAACATCCTTCTTCCCTTTTGACATACAAAACATCCATTTTTACTGGATTTAATCTTGATCCCCCAAATAAAGGAAAAATTGTTTTAAACTCCCTTATCTTATATTAAAGGTATACTAAAAACACTTGCTAAATATACAATTCTTGCTAGCAATATTGAATTAATTAAATACATTTTTTTTTTTCTGAAATGATGGTCTAAATGATTTCCAGAATATGCAAGTAATTTTCATTGATTCTAATGTTGCTTTCCATATCAGTTCTGTATTTTTTCCAAAATATATTCGAAGCACCATTATGCCTGTCATATTCAATTTAATACCTCCTAACATTCCTTCCAAGCCCAATCATTGGCTTCTCTCTTTATTTACATATAATCCTATCACTTGCAAATATTCCTGCAAATAATTAATCACTTTGCTCATTCCTTTACTATTTTTCTATTTTTGTAAGAAGAAGAATATATGCATATGATAGCATAATTGTCAAAGTTATCCCATCATTAGATGTATAACTCATATTCTCCATTTCTCTGTTAAAATGTGTAGACATCACATTCATTAGCAATGCAAATATTATGCTAATCATTGGACATCCCTGTCTTATACCCTTCTTGAGCACTATTTCTTCACTTAACCAATCATTTACTAATGCCTTAACTGTATTTAACTTATAAGCTATAATACAAACTTTTCTTATCTTTTTACTTATATGCTTCAAATATTTCTCATAACACATCACGTCAAGTTGAATCAAAGGCTTTGCTTAGATCACCTATCATAATTTTTACTTGAACTTTTCTGAATATAACATAACCTACTAATTTCCTAATTATTAGGAACAATTTTTGTGCACTCTTTTCCTTTTATACCATATATATTTCAATTGATAACCTTACTTATTTTGTTTTCCATTCTTTTTTTGTAAAATTTTCAAAGATTTTATAGTCCATATTATTTAGGACTTTAGGTCTCCAATTCTGCATCCCATATTTATCACCCTTTTTCCATATACATTTAATTACTCTACTACACAGTTCTTTGTATTGAGATCATTTATTTAATCATTCATATAATACCATTAGATTGTTTTTGTGTGTTATATTTTTACACATCCCATACTCTTTTCCATCCGGGCCTGATGCACATTCTAAATCAACAACCTTTCATATATTTTCTAATTCCTCCACCATAATTTTCTTTTCCAAATCTTTATCTTGTTCTGAAAAAAGTATCCTATTTCCATTTGTTATTAGTTTGTATTGTCTGTCCTTTAAAAGTCTCTGTAATACATGTTTCTAATATTTCCAAAATCTTATATTGTGTATTATGTATTATACCTTGTGTATCCCTCATTTCTCTCATAATACTATCATTTTCTTTAATTTTCTCAAATATGGCACAATTTCTTCATTTCTTCCATTCAGGAAAAATCTTTCCTTGTACTGTAAATGTTTTATTTTCATTTTATTTAAGTTATATAACTCTTGATCTTTGATTAAAAAAAACTTCATTTTTTGTAAGCTATCAAAAGTATCATTACTTATATTGTATTTTTTCTGTTTCTTTTTCCTTTAACATCATTAATTCTTTTTATTCCCTTTCCGGCTCTTATATATTCAGTATTTATTTTTAATGCAATGCAAATTATCATCAAAGCACCTTCTCCTACTATTAACAATGATAAAATTAAAAAATAGTATATTTCCATTTTTTTGTTCTGTTTTACTGTAAGTCTGTGTACTCTTCCAAATTTACAGTTGCCCAGTTTATAATGTCTTCCACTTTTTTACCATCATAAGGTTTCTTTTTATGCTGTCTTAGTTTACAATTAAATCACCCACCACAATTATTTCCATATTTTTAACCACATATTGAATTATATTTTAATCTTTTCTCTCTTTGCCATATATGCATAAGTTGCAATAATACTAAAAATCTGATCTTTCCATCTTAAATAAAGAATTGGTCTACACATTATAAGAAATGTAATGTCTAATATTTTTACTGTATCTTTTTAAAATAGCTATTCCTGAACAAGACTTTTACCTTAAATTCCTGATGGCATTTTTTCCACCATACTTCAGTTTGAAATCTCTCTCTTCTTTTGTTATATATTATATTTTAATATAAAACTGCCACTGTTCTGCTATTTGCACCACTCAGAGATGCCTATTCTTCTTACAATTTTTGAAACTGTTAAGATTTATTGCTTAGAGTTTGCAAGGGATAATGACTTGTTAATATTAGGTTTATAATAAAAATTTAGATCGGTACTTAGATGCTTGGAAGGCTGTTTTCAAGTTCTTGTAATTCTGACCCAGAAAATGTTTGACTCCACATTAGTGAATGGTAGTGTGCATTCCCTAATGTGGAATCAACATTCTGATAATGGATCGCACTACAGTGGGGATCAGGAAATGTACCATTTTCTCACTGTAGTGTGATCTCGGAGTTGAAATATATAATTGGCAGGGGATGTGAGGGTTCAGAGGGGATTGTCCCCCTGCAGAAACGTTACCAGTAACATGGACATTTGACACGAACTTCTGTGTGCAAATGTCGATTCCATGTTACCATTTCTGAAATGTTGGTAAGTCGTTGATTCCAATTTTGGTGATGTGGTTTTATCAAAAGATGGAACATGATTTTGATTTTCTACCTTTTGATAGTAAACCTTAATATTATTTTTCATCATTTCACTCTCTATTTTTTTTCTTTAATATGTCCTTCTATAATTTTTCTTTATCTATTTTGCTTCCTTTTGCCCATAGAATTTTTATTTTGTTTAACCACATTCCATTTCATATCTTCACTATTAATTAATCCTGACTTTTTCTTCTCCCTTTTTATATTAAGTCCTTCCCTCTTTATTGTTTTGTATTTTTTGCTCTCTTCCTATTGTATTTATTGACTCCTGTTCTATTTGTTCATCTGCTATCTATTTTTCTGTCTCTGTATGTTTACTTAGTTGACTCTGTTCTACCTGTGTATCTCCTATCTCTGAGTCTATATCACTTACTTTTATTTCACATTCCAACCCTAAATGTCCTATTTTGTTACATTTATAGCATCTCAGCTTACAGTTCTTTGTATCATGTCCTATCTTTTCAAAGATAAATCATTTTCTTTTTTTCACAATTATTAATCAAATGATCAGTTTGTCCACATCAAAAACATGTTTTAGGCTGCCCTCAATATTTTTCCATATCTCTGTCTCCTACTACATTTGTAATTCTCGGGATATGGACAATATTTTCATTTTCAATTTTCAAAACCACATGACAATCCCAAGCTCCATTTCACAAACAACTATTATCATATACCTTTGAAACATCTAATATATCTTTGTATAATTTTGATAATTTTTTTAAGTTTGTTTTTCTACTTTAGTCCTGAATTGTATTGTATATGATTTTTTTTATTAGTCTCACCATAAAATGTTTTAATCACATATAATTTCAAGGGTGCACAGTTCTTCTTTTTCTCATATTCCCCTAGAAAATTTTCCATCATTGACCAGTCTCAGAAATAATGTCACTATATGTGTGTAAAGGCTCTTACCCCTCTGGCTTTAGTTCCAAAAGGTGTAGTAACATTATCCAATATCTTATATCTGTCAAATTCTCCTATCTTTTTTATTTTTAACTTGTACAGTAAAGGATATCTTTTTTCTTGTACTTATTTCTTTTTTCTCCTCTTTCCTTTTTTCTGCTCCAACCTTCACCATCTCTGCATATATTATTTTCTTCAATGCAGACTCTTGTGGAACATCCTCCTTCTATAAAATGTCCATTACTTCTCCCCAGGAAACATCTTTACCACTCTTTGGTTCACTCATGATTGCCAGATCCATAAGTAGCTCATCCCACAACCCTCCCAATTGGAGGGTTGTAACAACACATTCTTGTGTTGTTTCTTCCTCCCTAAATAAATTCTGTTGAAAAATGACTTCCAGATTGATCAAAGGTGCAGCTGCCTTTTCTTCCATATCAGCAGATTGCTTTTGAAAAGGCTCTACTGTCTTCTCTTCCACATTGCAGTCCATATTTCCTTCTTTGCTATGCTCATAAGCAATTCTGAAGTAGACATGGCCACATTCCTTTGGTAAACAATACTTTTATCTTCAGTATTAGAAGATTTACTAGTTTCTTTTATAAAATCCAATTTGCATTTCAAGAATAGCTCCATTTTTTCTTTTTCTCCCTGCTTTTCTGAGTCATGACTGCACCTGGAACAGAAGCAGGGTGTGTCAAGTCAGAACCCTTCTTCGGCACAACAGTTAGAGTAAGAGAAGGTCTGTGAATCTTTGGACAAATTTCCCTTTATAGCAAAGATACCACCTTCATTCTCCTTTTGAAGAGAGGCAACTAGCCTAATGGGACAAAACCAGTCAACATAGACTAAATAATGTAATTGAATGTGTTAGTACTCTCAGTTGCATTACGGTGATGTTTATCTTGCTAAACTGTTCCATGTTTATTATTTTTGTGTGATAAAGAAACTATAGTCAAAATAGCCACAATTGACTGCATCTCCTACTTAACAGTGATATATTTTGAATGTAGGATGAACCCATCTATTTAATACATTTAAGTTATTAACACTTTTTATTACACTAGCTGGAGTCTTACTGCAAATTATGAAGCAAACTGGATTAGAAGATTTGTAACTTTAGCCAACAGCAATTAATGAATAAGTACAATCAGTAAATAGCAGAACAGCGGTAATAATATTAATGTGCCTTTGTAACCCGTTGTACATAGTACCCAACTTTGACCACAACAGTAATTTCAACCATATTAAACATGAGCATCCTAATTCAATGCTGGTAAAAGACGGAAAAATGCACAAACCACCAAGAAAATTGTCGCACAAGCAGTATGCAGGCAATAAGAGCCAGTAAGCCGTGAAATAATCCAATGTGTGCTTTAAATCAAGCCAACATGTCCAATTCAGTGCAAATATGCTTTCAGACAAACAAGAAAGTATAAGCACTTTTGTTCCAAAAATTAAAGCAGGAACTTCATCAAATACAAGGAAATTAAGGAAGTAAACAGTTTTAAATAGGAAATCTTTCATGACATCAAAGCTGCACTCATAGAGTCACCTGATCACCGTTATTGGCAGTATAACACAGTTATAGAATGCGATATCTAAGCATATTAATAATGTTTAAATGCTACATAAAAAATCATAGATATTATTTCCATGCTTTTCCCACATCTGTTTTTCATCAAATGAACATTCCCCCATTTAGCTATTAGATGTTTCAGCTTCAGACTTTAAGTGTATGCAGTACTGTCCTACCTCATACTCTTCTTTCCATATTATCATACTGGTCAATCATCCTTACTCTTTTATTTCGTTGACCCTTGGTAATAACTCTTCAACAAAGTTTTTTTTTTTCAAATCAAATTGCTACAACATTAACAGTAGCACTATTGTTTACCCAGTATTCTGATATTTGCTTTATTAAAAACTTCTAAAATTATTCATTATTTGTATCTCATTATACACACCCAAATGGAAATATGTCCAAGAATAATTACTCTTTTATGTTATTGCACTACCACCTTATTCACTATATCTTCTACCTCAGCTATTGTTAATTCAGTTCTAGACTTCCAGTTTCTACATATTTCTTTTTAGCAACTGTCATAACATCAATTTCTGCCTGTTCATTTTTTGTTAACTCTACTATTGTGTTGTAATACATCATCAGCCCTTACGATTCAAGTTTATATATATTAAGCCTGTGGCAGAAACAAAAGTTATGTTCCAGTGCCTCACAAGTCCCTCTGTCATAGCTCAAACATGTTAGGTTCACCAATTCAGCAACCTCACTACAGACAAATTAGTGCAAGTTCTTCAAAAACCAAAACACAACATTTTTGTCCATGCTAAATGATCTTTTCACCTCAAAAACAGGCCATTATTTTTTTTCCACCATAAATGATACAATACAATAATTCCTCCTAAACAACTCCCCCTGCACAACCAGTTTTCCCTCAACCATTTTCTCCCATATTAATATATCTCCTAATTTATTCATATGCAATATATTTGCAAAATTAGAGATCTTTCTGCAAATTTGAAATAAAAACTTGCCTTCCTACCAGCCAACATGACCAAAAATCCATGGACCGTCTGAGACTTTAAAAGTGATCTATATCATCATATACTACTTTCACAAAATCATCTTACCATTCCCATTTATAAAGTGTTACAACCATGACATCAATACTCTCTCCTACTCAAGCTCTGCCCAAAATATGCATCCCATCCTCCATCAGGCATATTCCACAATATCTCTTCCATTGACAACTATTCTTTAAACTATTAATCAAATTTGCACCATTCATTCAAATTTTACTTTTCTGAAGCTTTATTGTCCCCAACCCAGGACTTAAGCTACAGTCACATACAGTGACATTTTGTATTGCAGTGCTAAATACTCATTGCATATTAAACAAACTAAAACAACTGCATTCTTTGATAACCATTAATAATGCCGATATGTAGACCATGTCTAAATTCTTGGTCAAACCAAGCAAAGCAAGCATAGCTATACTTCCCAAATTATTCTACCTATTGAATACTAGAAATTTTGAATAAATGCTGCTAGAAATGCTGCAGTTATTCAAACAAAAAAGCACTTTTAATATCAAACAAGGTATTTAACACTAAAACAAGCATGAAATCGGGTGGTGCGACACTCTCCCTCATAAAAAGCCTCCCAAATATTATTTCCCATGAACTAAACTTCTCAAAAAATAACACGTATCACATCTGGATAAGCAAAAATATTCAAATAACAGTTACATCCTTACAAAAGCAGCTACCTACCTCAACTCATCCTCAAATATTTCCATATTCAAAGCCATCTTAGACTTGTTCTACCCATAGAAAATATTAGCATCACAGGAGACTTCAGCAGCAAACTACTAAATCCAAAATACACAGAAAAAAATCCTTTCAGTTAATTAAAGACTTCACCTTACCAAACCAAATATCAAATATCATTCCCTGCCAGCTCTCTTGACCACCAATGATCTGTACAGAGTCCTTATTTCTGCTCTTCATTAATTCATGAATGACACTGATCAGTAACAGTTACCCCTAATCCTCCTAGCCCAAATACAGCTTCTTCCTCTCATCATCTTCCAAACTAAATCCCAGCAAAACATCCAAAACCTTCACTCTGAGCTTTCACACCAAACTGGAATAACCTCCATGCCTCGAATGAAGCCAGTGCAATAGCCTATTCACTCATGTCATTCCTGCTCAGCCTGCAGAATACACACTTTCCACTAAATAGCAGAGTCTGTAAGACTTCATACAAGAAATGGTTACCCTCTGAACTCAAAGCCCTTTACAAAACCAGGGACATTGCAAGAAAACATAAAAATCAAATCAAACAGGAAAACCATGACCACTAAACATTCCAAGGAAATTTAGCTAAGAAGGCCACATAAACAATATATGGCCTACATTCTCAATTCCATCCAAATCAAAATCCTGCATATTTAAATTACATTCTGACAATTAGTGAACAATGTAGCTGGCAGATTACCACCAAAAGACACAGTACAAAAAATACCATCTCTACGCCCCCTGGTCCCTTTATTCCACAACATTTCCTGCAGGAGTTCACTAATTTCCCACATATAGAGCCTCCTCTTGACACTACTTTCCCCAGGAACAATGACACCTTTGCAGAATTACCAACTTTATATTTCTTGACAAAACCACTAGAGACTATCACTAAAATATTGAAAAAAAATCCCATTAGATGCCAGGGGTTTACTCCCATGGTTTATTATACTTTGTGAAGAGAGTATCTTCATATCACTGAAATGCCTGTACTTCACCTGCCTGACATAAAACTTCATGACTCACGTATGCAAATATATCAACACTTGGCCAATATTTGAATCTTATAAGCCATCCTGTTCTACAGACTTCAGACCTATCTCCATTTTACTGACCATAGGCAAAATACCAGAATCTTTGTTTTACTATCAGCTCATCTATTACCTTCAAATATATTGAATTTTATCACTCAGACAACATGTTTTTTTGGTCCAGCTATAGCACAATGACTACAGTATATAGTCTCACAGATCATATTCTACAAAAATATAGAAAAACAAAACCTCACTGACCTATCAAAGGCCTTTGATATTGTGGACCACCTTCTACTACAGTTCTCTGTGTTCCATACTGGGTAAAGCCCAGAAGTTACCCCCTGGTTTAGAAACCTCTTTACTGACACAACCATTGCTATACATTGTGGCTTTTCATTTTCCGCAGCAGTCGCAGCCCCTAAAGGTAACTTTTAAGCTTAAATCCATTCCCTAGTTCTCTTTTCCCTGTTCATTCCTCTCTTACGTTCCCAGTTTACCCATTATATTTTATGCTGATGATATGGTTATCTACATGTCAGATCCCTCCACTTACTTTATTTACATCCTCCTTCAAACTGACCTCACTAATTTCAGTAACTGACTTTCCCAGTACATCCTTATACTAAACTTCAAGAAAATGAAAACTATGCCATTTTGAATACACCCAAGGCTCACTCACCACTACTCTAACTTGGCATATTACACACAATAATAATGAACTGCCAAAAGCCATCTAAACCTACACACACAAAATAATCTGTCTTGATCCCATTCAATACCCAGCACTACATCCAAATCAACAAAGCAAAAGTGAATACATTTCAGTTTTGAGCTGAACAAATCTCTCACTTTCTGTCTGTACAAAGGTGAATCAGAGTAGGTAATGGAGTCCTCCAACCATGTGTTAAATATGTACTCCCATTAATTGCTAACAATTCAGAAATAAAGCTATTTGTTTGACAAGCCACCTACAATAACAGGTGTATAGCACTTAACTCCACCCTACAGGACAACATAACACTGTCACACAGTAGCAAAGGCCAAATGGCTTTCCAGCCCACAAAAAACTACGGTCCTTTTAGGCTCTGTGATAGTTAAATTGATCAGTTATGTTTTACCATCTTTATTGACAAAACAAACATTTTCACACAAAAAGTGCTTCCATCATGGTGCATTTAAGAATTTCTCTGATGGTTGCTTACATGAATCCTGTCAAAGTGATGACATTCATTCCCAATCTAACTGGAGTGAGACAACATAAAACCAGAGTTTCCAGTTTTGTTTTCTACTCTCTGAATTTTTTCTTACTATGTGGTGCAATTCTTCATATTTATTAAAAGTAGAAATCATCAAAAGATCTATAACAATAAAATAGAAAAAAGACTATCAAAAGATAGAAATATTCCCAATTCCTATTCCTGTAAAATATCTTCTGGTGTATAGATCTTACCCTTGTTTATGTCCATAATTGTCCTAAAACTATTTACACTATCCACATATTAAACTGTTGTTTCTATTGATTCAATCCTCCCAGGCAATCTCTCCTTTAGGCCACATCTCCTATGAGTTATATAAAAAATCCAGAACTGCCAGCTTTGAGCACCTTAAATTCTGCGTATGCCCCAATTGTCTAATGTAAATTTATACCTATACTTATTCTGAGAACCATTCATCCAAGTCCTTCTTCAAAACATGTACCCATTCTAGTTGAATTTTATTCACTATTTATTTTATTTCCCTTCTTTAGCAAACTCACTAACCAGGAAAAGTTTTTTTTCTCCTAATTTCCCTTATAATAATGTTTGTCTTTCAGCTTTTCCTGGTAAGGGGTCGCCACAGCGGAACTCCGGTCCGCTAATGATTGGCAGTAGATTTTTACGAAATGCCGAGATGCCAGCTTGATGCCCAACCTTCAACGAAGGCATGCCCATTTACACACTCATGTTTTTCGAATGCTACCCAACCACGGGGAGGACATGCAGACTCCACACAGAAGGCAATCCCAAGCCAAGCCGAGAATCGAACGGGAGAACCTCTTGCTGTGAGGTAACAACGCTACCGCCTTACCACCATGGTGTCTGCTCCTTATATTTCTTTATATATTTAATTCTACTGACTTCTTCCCCACAACATAATAATGTAAGAAGACTCATCTTTGAATCAGAAAACTATCTGATACCTCATTCCAACTCAAAACCTTATATCCTACTACTGTCTGGTCCTAATACCTAGCTGTGCTGTTCCTTTTTCACCAATTCTACATAAATTGAATCATCTCTCTCATCTACTGTCCTTATACCAATGGGAATAAACTGTTACAACCACTCCTTCAACTCTTTAGTAAGGAATACTATACTTACACTTTCAAGTATATGATCAGTGGTCCCGATCTCTCTGCAGCCCCTCCACAAATTGCTTCTATAAGATCATTTTCAAAAAGCCAAGGAAATTTAACTTTTACAATTTATAAACATCTACATACCCTTTGCTTTGAATGACAAATTATCTGGAACTACCAGACTTTCCTTATTCGTCAGAAGCACCGCCCTATCTCATAAATCACTGAGGGGGGCAACTTTTCAAATAAAATCCTGTAAACAACTCTTAATCATCTCCAAGATTTCAACTCCTCAGAATGTGGGGAATGATTCTCCAGGTATAAATACCTTTACACCATGAACATTATTGCTTATACCTTTTGATGCAACTTACAATTTAGGTGACTCCATTTATGCAACTTCATCTTCATTTTAGTTAACACTCATTCATATTATCTCTCCATTAAGTTAGCCATTTGAATAATCATTTCAATTCATCTGCTTCCCAAATCCCTGTTTCCATTATGTTCACTTAAAGAATATTTATTCTTATAACACTCATCTTCTCCTTATTTACTTCATACCCTGAAAACTTTCCAAAATTCATTAACAAATCAGACAGTTTGCCCATGCCTTCTTTAGGATTCTCCATTGTGACATTGTTGTCATCGGCATATATTGTCACTTCAGGGTTACAAACCTTCCCATTCATAACCATTACTGGATTATCATCTTCTTGCTACTGCCAACTGTGCTAATTCAAGAGCAAATAGCAGGCAAAACAGATCATGCCTGCCTCATTCTTCCTCACAGGCTCCAACACTGAGATAATTTACTTTGCATTTTGACTTCAGTTATAGATCCCCAATAAAAATTTTACAGCAAAATGTGAAATGACTCAGGAAAATCCATCCTCTACAATACCTTAATCAGAAATCTGCAGTTGATACTGTCAAATGATTTCTTTGTGTCAAGAGAAACAAATGCCACTTGTTTATTCATAGTCTTTGCATACCAAATAATCATCAGCACTCTTACAATGTTGTCAAAGTTTCTCTTCCCCCTGCAAAAACACATTAGTTCAAACAAATCACTTTCCTAATTATCTTCCTTAATTGTCAATCACCAAGGCTCATTAACACCTTGTAGTCATGCTTTAAACTTGTGAAACATCTATATAATCTCTTTATGTATTACCACTATAAACCCCCCTTTTACCAAGACACTGGAATATGTTTAACAGAAAGGATTAGGTGTCATAGCTTTATCTGCACTCTAAGAAGCATCTGCCCTCCTAATCTCTAAACTTCTTTAGGTGTCTCATCACTTCCCAGGGATTTGCTGCATTTCTGCTGTTTTAACTCTTCATCTAGCTCCTCCTCCTCCTCTGTCCATAGCCATCTTTCTAATTGTCTATACACATATGATAAAGGAAGACCTTCCCAAATGTCACCCATTCTATCCATTACTATCCATTACTCTGTATATAGCAAAACCAGTGCCTTATACACCCCTTCCTAGAATTTGAAAAGTAAAGATAATTTTGTTATAGGGCCTCTTCTTTACGTTGTTTCTCTTCATTAGAAAATTGTGGTAGTACTATTTCTACATTTGAATGTGCAACCCTGATGTCAAAACTCTCACTGTCCTGGTTGGGGTGGATCCCTGTAACAGTTTAATAACAACTGAGTTAAATTAATCATATAATCACTACTGTGTTCCTCATCTATTAATACCCTTAATCTCTTTAAGTCATCTTCCATTAAAGTAGTCCTTCTCTTCTGCAACTCTCTGATTTCCCTACATATGTGTTAACTTGGTAGCCATTCCTCTCTCTTCCTTTCTATTATTTCCACTGTGATAGCCTTTCTGACTTTTTTGTCAGGCTATCCCATCCCAGTATAGATACACCTTCCATTTCTGGCGATGGTTTGGCTAAATTCTCCTTCCATTCATTCTGTAAAAATGTTATTACCTATCAAGAATACTGGGAACTTCCAGTGCCTAACTTGTGTTTCATAAACATCCAACCAGAAACTGAGCAATACATAAACATGGTTTGAATAAATAATCAGACCAACATGTACCCCATCATCAAACGTCTGTGTACTGCCATGACAGATATCTCACTTTCTCATGACCAATTCTTTAATAAAGGTTAAAGTACCTAACCATTCCTCCAATTCCTGATACCCAGAGGGTAAAACATCATGTAACACCATTGATTACTTTTGCTTTCCTTCCTGTCTTACCTAATCAGTAACTAGTCTACCTAGTTCAGTACTATTAAATATCATATTCTAGTCCCCCTGTGTAGCTAATCACCCTCATAAAAAAATAATCACAATACATTTTAACTCCTTAATCTGCCTCTCTCATCAAAGGTGATATATAAATTGAGACAAATGTTAGTTGAGGTCTCTCATATTGTCCTTTCCATCTAACTAAAAATGCCTAATCTTATTGTATCAGCATCCGTTTCACAAGTTGTAATGACTTTCTGACTAATGAAACTATACCCTTCTTCTACCTACTTCATATTCTTAACTTTCTGCAACTACAGAACCTCTCTAAGCAAACTTCAAGTTCACCTCATTGTAGAGGAGATTTTTTGCAGAGCTATTATGTTTGCTTCTGCTTTTAATCAGCCTGTTTTTTTGATTTTCTATATGTAGCTTTTTCTTCTCACCTCTTTGTTCATCCATAGCTGTGTAATATTTAACCATTGGAAATTCCATAATCAACAATTGTGTAATTTCAAATTACATGACACTTGGCTTTGCACTTCTTTACCTACATATCCCCTTTTATCTCCTATCAAACTCACATCCCCCAAAATCACTATTTTTTAAATATCAAGATTTAACAAGTCCTTAAACAGTTTACAACAATAAGCTTTAAGGTATGAGCATTTGCCCTAATAGATGAGTGGATCAGCTGTCTCTTCTTAACCCACTTTCTGTGGAAGCAATATCTTTTTTCTAGTAACAAACCTGTTTCCCCACTCTAACAATCCTCATTTATGTCCTAAACCAAATGTGCGCAAAAAACAAACCAGTAGTCAAAAGCCTGCTCACATCCATACATCTTCAAAATGCAGACATAAAACAAATTTAAACAACTCAAATGTCAATTTTCATGTTGAATCTCCTGTTAAAGTCATTGCTCTATCCAGGTTTCCTCAGGGGAAAAAGATAACTTAAAAAGCATCAACATTAAATTGCTTAGAGAAGCACTCAGATCCCCTGTTTAAAATGAATAAAATGCTAATATCATCCCTTTGTATATATACAATACTACTCCAAATATACCTGCAATTTCCTTAATAAGACCCCTGTTATTCCTGCAATTAGTTTAATGCCACCTTTGCATAAAATGCATCAAAGTAAAAAGTTAAATCATAATGAGTATGCATTGCATGCCCTACCCCCAGCCCAGTAATGGACAAATCCACTAGTCCCTTTAGAGGGTTGTACCAATGCTTGCTAGTCAGAATGTTAACAGTCCAACACCATCAAGACCTAGAGAAAGTCAACAAAAACAAATGTGTTTTAAGTTAAAAGGACATCATTTCCTTCATACAAAATTAGAATGTAGATTTCAATTCAATTTAGAAAACCCATAGTTAGCTAATATTGTAGCTGCATAAGTCTAGGAGACATCAAAAGAGTCCAACAACGTTCTTAGCAATTCAAAGCCTTTGAATAATTTGAGCAAATTTCCATATTTCTTTGTGTCCCCTTTATGCAGTAAAAACTTATGCTGGAGCATTGTGACATAAGTGAATATGCTTCTTATTTCAATAAACCTTCAGTCCCTCTTGCTGCCATTGTTTCACTATCCCACTCTAATCACAACCTGTGCAGTACATTCACTTTCTCTTTTAACAATGTAAGACATTTAAACAGAGTGAAGAGATTCATTTGTTATAAATACTTCACTCTATACTTGTTACTCATCTTTTTGATTCTCAGACTCCCCCTTTGGAATCATTATTATGAGGCAGATATCCGACACTTTTATGCCTCATCTGGATTAGTAAGAGACTTATTACCCACTACCCTTTTCAATGTGGCTGGATAGTGTAATCTGAAATATAGTTTTAAACATTTGTAGCTTCTGTTCTGGAATGAAAACAACCTTCCTACACTTAGTGAGGATCCAGTAGTCTTATAAGCTCTTTCCAACTTTATACCGCTTACCAGTATTTGAGTCCCTTGAACAATCTTGGAACCATTGTTACATGTATTATTTTTATACTAGGCAGTAATTATTTCATATTCATTGTTGTCTCTAATAAAAGGTTTGATGTGATTAAGACTGCAAGTTAAATAATTGCTTAGTTAGATTAGTTTGTAAGGGAGCTGGATGACTGATTAATCATAATATCTGCTGCTTTTGATTGGAACTGATAATTGGACGAGATGAGATGTTACAGAAAAGTGTAATCGTGTTTAATTTTCAATTAAAGAACTTTCAAACTCAAAAGTAAAATTGAGAGTTGTATTGTCACTGGTGTCTTTTAGTACCCCATAAAGTCATTTAACTTCAGAAGCACTTTTACTGTTTCAGCCGAATTGTTGGAACAACAAACTAATAAATACCTGTACATACAATGGTGTAGTTTCTCACGCACAATCTACCTTAACTTCCTATTTGTTAAAACTGATTTTAAAGAATAAAACTTGGGATTCAGAAAAGAATATAATGGGTATGAAGTCTTACCACCAGTGGTTTCCCCTTGTGGCAACCTTTTCCAATTACTGTGCCACTGTGATTTCTGCTAGCAAGTGCATTATCGTGGAGTATGGCCCCCTTGACCATGGTGGGTGCTAACAAGGCAATTTGAGCTAGTGGGTAATGCTAATTAGTTATGTGATCTTCAATAGGAATGCTGTAGGTTTACATTACTGAGCAATTCAGAAAATATCCGATTGCCAAATGTGGAAAAAATAACCACAGTAACATATCGTCATGTTTATGCACGGGACAAGTTGCTGCTGTTGTGCAGTGAACCACTTCCATACCAGTTATGTGTCTGTATATTGCACTTTGAGCACCTTGCATTTACCGTACAACAGCCTGGTGAGCTTAGCTATTCTCAACAACCTCAGGTGAGGTGATTGTGGAAAAGGGTGACTCTTAGGTTTATAGATTCATAGGTAGGTACTAGGCTATCGGCCCGAGGGCCTAAGTAAGCCTAGCCAACAAGGTTCCCTTTGAAGGACACAAGTTGCTTGACTGCTTTAGAGTGGACAATGATATTATAAGAGCCTTGGTAAACCTATATGACACACAAAACAGAACTTGAGGAATGTGCAGCCTTCCTATTCCTGTGGATACTGTGATATGTATAGCACTAACTGTGCATGTCACACGGACTTTAACAGATAGACCAGGAACACATTGGATATGTCAGAAGCTTCTACTTCAAAGCTGCTCCAGCCTTTAGGAACTTACTGTATGAAAGTATAAGTCAGATAATGAAAGACTGGTAGCCGATCAAACTCTTTATAAGCCATGCATTCCATACTGCACTCATCAGAAGACCCGTAGTTAGAGGAACAATGCTATCACGAAATACATAAAAATACACATTAAACTGCAGGTGCCATTGCAGTTGTAACCAACACTATCACTAGACAGATTTTCAATAATTCTATTGTCACTGTTTTGTCTTGTTTTGTAGCATAGGAATGAGATTGCTCTTAACAGCTGTCACTTTAACAGGAGGCTGGTAAGAATGGTCCTCATGCCATAAGTTATCCGTGTGTCAAATTAATACATTAATAGTACATAGGAATAAAATTAAATAATTTATTGGATTACAGCATTATTATACGGACTATATTGCACATTAGTATTACAATGAGTTCTACATTGCAAAACTTAAAATATATAGATCATGTACTGGTATGATACAAGATAGTTTACTGACAATGGATATATTACAATATTAGGTAGATTATTATATTGGACCATAATGTAGTATCATCAAACTATTCAAAATAATAGTGATATTATTTAGAACTGCAACACAGAAACCATTGCAACCATTGCATTCTCCTTCTTATGACTTCTCTTTTTCTTTACTTTTTTGTTGCCTCTACAGATTAGTAGACACTGGGGGGCACCTTGACTGCCGTTCTCTACCATCAGGTTCACCATCCCCTCATCACAGAACTGTTTCATAGTGTTCGATTAGTTCCTCCCTTAGAGGCAGCCTTCAGTTTTGCAGTCCTGAGCTGCAGGATTTGGCAGATGCTGCAGCAGAGAGGTCTGTGGAGAGGTGGTGG
Source organism: Protopterus annectens (assembly GCF_019279795.1). Classification (NCBI taxonomy): domain Eukaryota; kingdom Metazoa; phylum Chordata; order Ceratodontiformes; family Protopteridae; genus Protopterus; species Protopterus annectens. The sequence continues at coordinate 694,792,102 of NC_056750.1, forward strand.
GGCTCATTTCATAATCTGCTGCAGTGAATACAAGACACCCTGCCCCAGTTAGTTTCATCAGTGATCCACCCGAGGCAGTGATCTTCTCAATATTGTAATCTGCTGTCTGAAGTGCTCTATGCCAGGGTGACAGCAGCAGTGGTACCATGTCCCCCCATCCTCTATCATCTATGCATCCTCCCTGTTACATCAAGCCCCACCCTTTCTGTATTTTTACAACTCATCTCCAGTACCATTTATCTGTCCACTGTCTTCCATTACATTTGTAAACTGACATACTGTGTATCTACCTACCCCTCTCTGTCTTGTCCGTGTCTAAATATAATTGTCAGGACCATTACTTCTTCCTAACCCCTCATTCTTGTACTCCTTCCTTACCCCTTTACCTTCTCCATTTAATTTGTGTGTATGTGTATACGCACACACACTCACGCACAAACACACACACACACACACACACACACACACACACAGTAATATTTATATATATATATATATATATATATATATATATATATATATATATATGGGAGGATTGGAGTAAGTTGAAATTTGATGGTTAACATAAGGAAATGGTCAACAGATGAGTGAGATTGACAGTCTCCAGATTAGGGGATATTCGGATTGTACAATCTCAGAGTTAGTATATACAATTGGTGTACGGGTGCAGGTGGGGGGCTTGCAACTGAAAAAAAAATTTTGCATGTTCTGAGGACTTTCCTCAGAACAAGTGCTTTAGCATGTTGATATGCTTTTGATGTGTTTCAATGTAAATATCTATCTATATATATATATATATATATATATATATATATATATATATATATATATATATGTATACTGCCATTTCTTTTACAAAATGCAGGGGTGTGGTTTAATGTCAATGGTATGAATAGCTAATTCGGTGGAAATGTCAACAGTACATAAGGTCAAAATAGGTAAGTGGGGTCGGAGGTGTAAGAGTTTACATGTGTATTTGAGTTAGGGTTAAGGATGAAGGATGGATAGGTGTTTGTGTGAGTTTGTGTACTTTAGGATTAGGGTCAGGCTTAGATTGGGTGACAGATATAGTGTTTGTAAGTGTTTGTGAATGTTTGTGATTGTGAATGTGTGTGTGTGTGTGTGTCTCGTTCAGTGGACTCCCTGCCCACTTTAGTAATGGGTGCTAACCCTAGTCCTAATGTTGCCCCTTCCCTCAACCCTACCCCCTACCTTCATTCCTGTAACACTGCCACTATTCAGAAGAATTTGAGCCTGGTGCTGTTGGTGGGGAGTGCTGTTAATACTGGAGAGGAAATAGTTTTCCATTCTCAATATTATTTGATTTAATGCATTGTTTTTAGTATTGTGCACAAGAAAACTTTTTTTTGTCTGTGTTTTCAATTTGACATTAAATTATTTAGATTATACACAATATAACCATATCTATGTATATATCTATATATATATATATATATATATATATATATATATATATACACACACACACACACACACACACACATACACACACACACACACACACACTGTCTGCAGTAGATTTAATCATGTCCTGCATTAATCCTATACTTAGAGTTTTGTTTCTTTGACAGTTATATATAGATATATCATCTGAGAAAGTTTAGACCACTTGCAGTTGTGTTTTTGGCTCCTCATCTAATGAACTATACATTTTTTAATTATCCACACAAAGAAGATGAGAGGTCTTTACACTTTGTTGTTTTCTGGGAGCCAAATTGTAACCATAACATAAATTGTTAAGAAGACAACTTAATGGGTTAAGGACAAGAGAAAAAAACACTTGTGATAGTCGCTCTGGAATATCCCCCTTTGAACTTTTATTCCTGCAATAATAATTTGTTCTTTATCACTGTTTAGTTGCTAAGTGGTTTGCCACTGTTTCATGGGGGGGTCTATGTTTAACCATCGAGTAACATTTCCATCAAATGGCTAAACATCGAACCCTAACCATTGAATGTTCACTCAGTGAATATTCATTTCAGCGAACGGGAAAGTAACTCATTGGCCAACATTTCCCCATCTACTCTCTTCTCCACTGTAGTGCAGTCTCGGAGTTAGTATATATGGTTGGGGGGTGTAGGGAGTTGTGGGAGGCAAAGACCCCGACCTGGGTAGAATCAAAATGCTGCATTTTGTGAGATGTGGAAGGGTTGGCTAACTAGTTACATTTCCTGTTGAAAAACTTAACATTCGCTGAATGAACATTCAATGGTTGGGATTAGAAGTTTAGCCGTTTGATGGAAATGTTTTTCCACGGTTAAACATAGACTCCTTTCATGGTCACTGTAATGTAACTGATCAATGCAAGGTGCATTTTAGACATCTGTAAGAACTCCTTTATCCATGAATGTGGGATGCTGTCAAATACCTTCTTGTAATCTATACATGCCATATTTAGATTCTTCCTATTTTTACAATTCTTCATTATAACTTTATTTAACAACAAATGAGGTTTGGTAACAAACCAAGTTGTCCTGGGACATCTTCAGAAGGGGTTAGGCTGCTATATTAATGGGAGTTAAGTGGGTGATGGTGGTGAAAGGGTTAACTGGAGGGAGGTATGACTGGGAGGAAATGAGATAAGGGTGGGGAGGGGCTTAAGGGGTTTAGACAAGTGTAGTTGGGTAAGTAATCTCATTTTGGCATGAGCTTGCTAAGGGCAAGTGACATCCAAGACGACCTGTAGGTATTCCTGGGTAACGGGTAGGCCTTGGGTTGGTGCCTGTTGAGGAGGCAGGTGATGTGTACAGGTAATTAGACATTTTTTTCCCTCTGGCATTAGGTGGTTGGGCTTTGGATTGGGCAGAGGAGTCAACTTTGGGTTGTAGGATGTTTTTGGTGGTGTTTTCCTTGCAAGATTGTCCCCATTGGGCTACATGCTTTTGGCTTTGAGCAGGGTGCCGATGGCTTTATCATTTGGGGTAGAGTGTGTTTTCCCTTATCCCCTATGTGGTGCATGTCCATGCAGTTTCTGGGGTTCTTTTGTTTTGTGGTCTAATGGTTTGAATGGGAGTTGTGATCGTGCATGGTACAGCTACTCTGTTGGTGTTTCACCATGGGGGGAGGTTTGAGTGCTTCGGGCAGTGGCTGTTGTGGGTTGGTTTTGTTGCTCAGGGAGGGAGCTCTGCTTATTAAAAAAGGGGAAGGAAAATGCTCTGAAGAGGTTCGTCAGCTACCAGGAGGTTGGGATGGCAGTAGTTCCTGATTCCATTGGTGTGGAGGGTGGTCTTTCTGCTATAGCCTCCTTCCTGATTGGTTGTCGTTCATGGGGTAGAATCTGTGGCATTTCCTGTGCTTGTGGTGGGCCGCTGGTAGTTTTCCCGGACTTGCTTGGGAAGTGTGGGATTCTTTGGAGCTGTGGCAGGTCGGTGAGGACTGGGTTCCCTGTGTGTTGACAACTGTTTGGTTTTGGCAGTTTACCAGAGAGTTGGGAGTATGTGTGCCACTCGTCTCCGTGGTTGTATTTTGAAGAGTTCAATGCTGCGGTCCACAGTTGACTGTGCAGCGTGGAGGAACAGAGATTGAAAACACTCTTGTGGACGTTCTTAATAAATTGCAATAAGTACCAAATAATGGAGGCACTGTTTGATTTCACAGAGAAGTGGTAGGCTGTCACTTAAGGATTATCATTTTTTTTTTGTTATGCTTGGCATGCTTGTCTGAGTAGAGCCAAGAAGATAGTTGAAATGGTTTATTGCAAAGCAACTTATCTGAGCAATTCTATGCATGACTAATTCTATGAAACCTGCCCATTGAATATTCATGTTGATTCATCATCTTCCTTGGGAGTTGTCAATGAGTGTTAAAGGAGGGGGATTGATTGGCTTCAGGAGTTGTCCTCTTATGACAACTGTTCTGTGTAGAAATGTAGTCATGGCAAAGGTGGGAAGGAGCTAGAGTTGAAAGCCGGGTTGGCTGTTGATAGAGAGTGTAGTCACAGACTCGTCCTAAATTGAAATTGTTTTGCAGTTTGCTGGACCTATTTTATGGAGATGTGCAATGTTGCGGGATGGACTGCAATGGGTGCAGTATGTTGCCAAGGTGAAAGCTGACAAGTTTTGGACTTCTCGTCCTTCAAATGTGTCTGGTACCATGGGACCTTTCATTTGGGCTTTTGTTTGGTGGGGTGTGTGGAGTCGTCATGCCAGGAGGGTTGGATATCTATGTAGTTTGGCATGGCCTGGGTGCTTTGTTGTGGTCTGTTTAAGGAGCTTGGTCGGGGTATTTCTCCTTTTGTTCGGGGGTCAAGTCATGGGCCGGCAATGGCATTCATTGGTGGTGAGGGTGTTTTTAAGGAATTTCAGCAGTCAGGGAGGTTGAGAAAACCACAAATTTCCTTTCATGGGCTTTAGACTGATAGTGTGAGGCTTGCCTGAGGTAACACTGTAGTCTGCTCATGCATGTGTGGCTGAGGGAGGTGAAGGGGCTGGGACAAGTGCTAAGCCTGTATATGCAAAAGCAGTGCAATGTTTGAAGCATGGTTCTTTATGTGTTGACTTCATAATACATTAACAGAAGTCTCCTGGGTTTTAGTGAAGTCCAAGGCTGTTACGATTGATTTTGGTTTAAACTGTTTGCTCATAAAGAAAAAGGTTTCCTCAAAAAAAAAAATAATACAGAGAGACTGCTTTCTGTGCATGACTGAGGTGTTTGTTTGGCTGGATGAGGTCTTAGTGCCTACTTGAAGAATTGTAGCATGGTTCTTTATTCCTAACTCCTTTGGAGTAATACTTTTCCGGTATTTGGGAGTAAGCTGTTTGCATTTTCCTTATCTTTTCTGCATGGTGTTGGTGTTTTAGGATATACTTGTAGGAATAATAATATCTAAGTTAATCTCTCTCTCTCTGGTGATGTTTTGGTGTTTGGCTGGTGTTTTGCTTGGGGGATGCTTTGTGCTTCTTCTGGTGGTTGGTGGTTGGTGGTGGAGACATTGTCTGGCAGGCCTTGGGGGGGGGGTCACTGTCGGCCTTCTCATCTGGTTGGAGTTTGCAGAGTGTCCAGATTTGTGCCTCATGTTTTGGGCCTTTCCTCCTGGAGTTTTTTTTTTTTTCCTGACAGGTTACTGTGGAGTGCTGTCAGTGAATAATGACATATATTTACGTTTCAGAATTTATTTCCTCCAGGGAATTCATGATGACTCAATTCCTTTTATCGGAGTGGAGGAGAGAGAGGGTATCACCCTTCTAAGAGCAATATTTAAAACCCATTCCTATTTTGGCCCCATTGTTCACTCTGTACCTTGGCAGGAGGATGCCTTTGGGGTTGGCTGATAACACATGTACCCATAAAAGTTTTGGTTAGTGAGTTAGCTTGTTAGTGCCATTTTTAGCTGCCATTCTGAAGGTTAGGCATGGATAATGCCAAATGTATGCAAACATAACTGCATACCTATTCTCAGCCACTAGCTGCAAGCTTCTATTTAATCTTGATGGATTTTAGTGTTTATTCCTGAATGTTTACAGGCACACCATTTAAATGGTGTTAAGCAATCACTTTGGGGTATGTTATCACCACAACTCATAATGTCCAACAGTTGCTGCAGTGGTTTGTGGTAAGACAAGAGGTCATTAGGAAGAGCTGATGACCTCGTGGCAGCATCTTTCATGCAATACAGCCTGGTATTAGCTGTTTGGATGTAACATTGCCCAGGAATTACTGTAGTGAAGCAGTTGGGGTGAACTTAGTTTGGCATGCTGCTGTAGCAGTGGGCTGCCATTTTACTTCCTTTGGGCTTTGTAATGGGTGTTACTGGGACCGGGGAAAATGATGAGAGTGCACATGAGCTGACGCCTGGTGCAGCAGTGACATGGAAATACATCAAATCATCAGGAACAATATTTTGAATTGTAAGGCATATGTTGCTTTGTATTACTGGCTAGGAGGAGTTTAATGCTGCCTTGTCCATGAAGATTTTAAGTCAATGCCTTACCCATGAAATCAGATGGTGGGAGGAGCGGGGGGGGTGGGGTGGGCGGAGCAAGATACATACGGCAGATGAAAGGGGCGGGAGGATCAATGTGAGTACATTTGATTGTATAGGCAAAGGGACAGGGTTGAAGTTTATAGCTGTTTTACTTTGGTTAAGGCAAGGTGATTAATCTGTGTTTTTTCTTTTTACAAATTGCAGAGGTGCATAATCAAGTGGATGTGATTGGTGACTGGAGAGCCAGTTCAATGGATGCCATTGCTGCTTGAGTGGTGCACAGGAAGGCCAGATATGGGCAGATGCTGAGTGATCAGTGGTCAGCACTCTGATTAAATGCCTTTGAAAGATCCGTGATGAAGGTGCTCACAGTGGATATTTAGTCATTGTAATTGTGGCCAGGAGAATTTTTCCTTTCAGGTTTGTTTTTTGTGTTTTACTATCTTTGATTGGGGTTGTGGAGAGTCTCAGGCTGATATGTGTAAAGGGATCTGGTAAGCGCAACCTATGAATAGGACTTGTGGTATCATCTTTTGTGAGTAGGAATGGTCAAAGGGGGATGGTAGCTTCTCATGGAGCAGGTGTCTGCTACTACTTGCATGCTGCTTACTAGAAACTTGAATCTTTGTTAATGCTGGGGGGGTATGGTAGGTAGAGTTCCCCTTTAACAAGAGTGCCAATTGCAGACCCTTTGCTTTTACTGGGAAGAAGGGGTTCGTACAGGGGAGTACAAGGACATGTGAAATCATTGATGTGGATGGGGTTAGTCTGAGGCTATTATTTCATTTTGAACAATAGATGAGTTTTGTGGTGTCATTGACTTATTGCCTACATGCGAAGGGACCTCCGGGTGTTAAATTTCCTTACTTAAATTAGGTTTAAGGTAGCTCATGTTGGCCTAGTTGCTTTAGCATGCGGCCTTTGGGTTTAATGTGTCGGTGTTGACTTTAGCATGTAATCAAGGGGTGATGGTTTTCAGCTATTTAGGGTTATGGCATTAAAGTTTTGGAGTTAGAATATTCCTTACAGCAATCGGGTTAATGCACAGCCAGAACTGGGTAATTAGGTGGTGAAGGCGATATGCTACAGTTGACAGGTTTGTGGCTATAGGTTGTCATTCCATTCAGGTTGAACCATAATTAGTGGCTGGAAGGAAGCAGTCTAAAAAGAAGGTATTCTCTTGGAGTAGATGTCCTGGTGGTACAGTGGAGTCATGGGTAATCCTTTCAGGGATGGTATGGGGGATTCTAAGGGCTTTACAGATCATGGGTACACAGAATGATGTTTGGCTTAACCCTTCCCATTATGGGAGGCAGTGGTTGAACAATTTTGGGTAGAAGGGAGGGGGAACCGCCTGGTTAGGCTGGTTGGCGGAGAAGAGGGACAGGCTTGCCCTCTTCATTTCCCCCTCCGGTGTATGGAGGTTTATTCCAAGGATTTGTGGAAAGGAAATGAGCAGCTGGAGGAAGTTTGCTGAACAGGTAAGCAAATGGAGGTAAGGATGCTGCTTATTTGGTTGGTAATTGATGAATGGTCTATGAAGTGACGCTGCTTCATAAGTAAAGTAAGCGAGCAAAGGTGTGGATGCTGCTTACCTGGCAGGATGAACAGGTACGCTGTCCTGATTAACATTACAAGGATGTTTATGCTGTTTAGAATCAACTATACTATGTCCAGTTGTAAATAAAATTGGTAATCAAAGTTATGCAAGTTTAATAAAGGTCGTCAAATGTCATTCGGTGTGATGTGTTTATTGAAGGGGACTGGGACAAGTGATCCTCTGTTCCATGTGATTTTTCTTCTGCATTTATTCTGTATGGTTATTATTTTCCTTAAAGATCTACATCCAAATTCCCCCTTCCCCTTTATTTCCTGGAATCCCCACTGCTTCATCATCATCCCTTTCTATGATAAATAGTAGCCTTCTGCTTGTGTTATGTATATGAGCCTTAACTGCTTAGCTGTAAAATATCTATCCAAATCAGGTAATCCTAAACAACTCTTGCCCTCTTACCTTCACAGATAAATTCCTTCAACTCTTTATTAGTGTCCACAGCTTCTCCTCTTGTTAATAAAAATATGCCCCACCCGTATATAAAATTAAAAAAGCTAAAAACATTTTCACTGCTTGCATCTTACTATCCATATCCAAAACAAAAGCTTCACGTTTCTCAATTTTTGTATTATTTTTTCATTCTTTTCTTACATATCTTTAGCTGCCATTAACAGAATCCCTTTTAACCCACACTGCAAACTACTTCCTCTTATTATGCCCTATAAATTCAGGTACTGATGAACCAACCAGTGTGTGGGTGCATAATTTATGGCTATAGTCCTTGTCTTATCTTCATTAACTTTATATACTGAAAATACAGTGGATATAAAAAGTGTAAACACCCCTCTCTGTTAAAATGCCAGGTTTTTGTGATATAAAAAAAACGAGACCACAATAAATCATTTCAAAACTTTTCCCACTTTTAATGTGACCTATAACCTGTACAATTCAATTTAAAAACAAACAAATCTGTTAGGGGAAAAAAATAAAAAACATACAATAAGCTGGTTGCATAAGTGTGCACACTCTTAAACTAATACTTTGTTGAAGCACCTTTTGATTTAATTACAGCATTCAGTCTTCTTGGGTAGAAGTCTATCAGCATGGCACAACTTCACTTAGCAATATTTGGCCACTCTTCCTTGCAAAAGCAATCCAAATCTGTCAGATTGCAAGGGCATCTCTTGTGCACAGCCCTCTTCAGGTTACCCCACAGGTTTTCTATTGGATTTAGGTTTGGGCTCTGTCCAGGCCATTCCAAAACTTTAATTTTCTTCTGGTGAAGCCATTCTTTTGTTGACTTGGATGTATGCTTGGGGTCATTGTCATGTTGAAAGGTGAAATTCCTCTTCATCTTCAGCTGTCTAACAGATGCCTCAAGGTTTTGGGCCATAGGTGATTGGTATTTGGAAATGTTCATAATTCCCACCACCTTGACTAAAGCCCCAGTTCCAGCTAAAAAAAAGGAACCCCAAAGCATGATAATGCCACCACCATGCTTCACAGTGAGGATGGTGTCTTTTTGTTGATGTGAAGTGTTGAATTTGGGCCAACTGTACCTTTTGGAATTGTGGCCAAAAAGTTCAACTTTAACACATTTTCCCACATGCTTTTAGGAGCCTTGATGTATTGTTTTGCAAATTTTAGCCAGGCCTGGATGTTTTTCTGTGTAAGAAAAGGCTTCCATCTTACAACCCTTCCCCATAGGCCAGATATATTGAGACTACAGGAGATTGTTGACACATGTAGTACGCAATCAGTACTTGCCAGAAATTCCTACAGCTCCTTCAGTGTTGCTGTAAGTCTCTTGGCAGCCTCCCTGACCAGTTTTTATCTTGTCTTTTCATCAATTTTGGAGGTATGTCCAATTTTTTTGCAACGTCACTGTTGTCCCATATTTTCTCCACTTTTTGATGACTGTCTTCACTGTGTTCCATGGTATATCCAATGCCGTGGAAATTTTTTTGTACCCTTCTCCTGATACTTTTCAACAATGAGATCCCGTTGATGCTTTCTAAGCTCTTTGTGAACCATGGCTTTTGCTGTAGCAGGCAACTGAGTAAATGTACGGAAAATCCTACTAGGACAGTTGAACTTTATTTGGCATCTATAGGAGTCTTGTTAATTGATGGCAGGTGTGTACCCAAGAAGACTGGATGCTGTAATTAAATCAAAAGGTGCTTCAACAAAGTATTACTTTAAGGGTGTGCACACTTATGCAACTAGCGTATTGTACAGTTTTTATTTTTTATATTTTTTCTCTTAACAGATTTGTTTTTCAAATGAATTGTACAGGTTATAGCTCACATTAAATGTGGAAAACGGTTTGAAATTATTTATTGTGGTTTCATTTTTTTATATCATAAAAACCTGGCATTTTAACAGGGGTGCGAACACTTTTTATATCCACTGTATGTGAAGCTGCCTCAAACTTTTTCACAACACAGAAATGTCCTTTTCTGGATTTATCAGGTAAAAAATAGTATCATCTGCAAATAAAGCCAACTTTTCTTGATTACTATATCAAATATAACCATGCATTTCATATCCCTTATGGTTCTACCCATTAGCTGTAAATATAAAGCAGATAACAAAAGGGAAGGAGGGCACCCAGCATGGTTCCTCTGTTCAAACACAGCTTATCAAAGAGGAACCCTCCCACTTTAATTCTTGCATCAGGTCGTTTATATATCCTCCTAATTAACCTTATTAATGTATCTAGGAATGCACATAATTCTATTGCCCCACTTATAAAATCACAACTTAATCTGTCAAATGCTATTTCTGTATCAAGAGCCACCATCAGCAGTGGTAGTTTTTGTAAATTATGCTTCCCTCTGCATCCTCATTGTTCTTTTAATGTTGTCAATGTTTTCCTCCCCTCCACAAACAACATTGATCCATACCTATAAATCTTGGCAACTCCTTTCCCATTTTTTAGGTAGTATAGACATATAACCACTTTATAATCATGGTTTAAATTGAAATGGGTCTTTATGAAGCTGGGTCTGATTGGTCTTTACCATCCTTATGTAATGCAGCAACCACAGTTTTCTTTCAAGATGTTGGTGCTTCCCCACCATTTAAAATGCTGTTAATCAAAATCTTCCAGATCTTTATCACTTTCTTCCCTCCTAACATCCAAACTTCCACCGAAATACCATCTGTTCATGGATACCTTTCTAAAGATTGATTTTACATCACCATTTTATCTCATCCCCTCCTACATCAACATATATCCCTAATATTGCCATAATTATGTCTTCCATAAATATTTCCATTTGTGCTCTTTCTTGATTTCCACATTTCCCTGCTTTATACAAATGTTCATAAAATTTCTGAAATATCTATAAGACTTAGATACAATTTCTGGTTATTTTTCTTGTTATAGGCTGTCTAAGTTTTGCAAGAATCCTTTCTACTTTCCGGTGCCTAAGTCATCTGTGCTAAGTATTTTTGTGCTCTGGAGGTATTACCAAAAAAGTTGCTTAACAACAATACTTCTAAATTCATGAATATTATCCAGATACTCCCTTACTGTCAATTTAGTAGTCTGTATTTCTGCCTCCTCTTGCTCTGTGAAAGTCTTCTTATTTTGCAGTACTTTATGCTTTGCTAGACGCTCTAAGTAATTCCTATTACTTTTTAAATGTATTGTTTCTCTTTTATTTCAGCCATGATTTTAACTCAATTTTTATTTTATCCCACTCAGTAGCTATAATTCTGAAGATATTTCCATCTTTCCTAATAACGCCTGATTAATTTCCACTACCCATTTCTTAAATTCCACTCTTTTTAACAGGAAGTTGGGAAAGCATGATTGTCTCATTTTCACTTCATTACCCTGCATTTTTTTATTTTAATTTTTATTGATGTATGATTTGAAATGGTTATTGAATGTGTATCAAAGCTTTGAATTAAATGCAAATGTTCCTGTGAAATATAATTTCTGCCTAGTGTAGCCCAGTTATTGTACCTTGGGGGAATAATATGTAAATTCTGTCCGAATTCCTATTACTGAATTCACATAACAAGTATTTACATACATTTCTTTTTTTGTTATTTTCCCTTTTTGCTCCCCTGATACTTCCTCTCTATTACAAATCAAGTTCTAACCCCCACCTATAAGTAAAATTTCCTTCTGAAAGTTGATTATTTCTCCCAAAAATTTCTTAAGCTCCATAACAGCAGTTTTTGGTGGAATAGCAATAATCATCCTCCCTTGCTAGTAGCTCCATACTAACAGAAATGTATCACTATTGGAGCATCTCTAGCCATTAATATAATTATTTCTGTTTTCAATTGTCTGTTAATGAAGTCTTTTTTTGTCAAATTCAGATGATCTTTTTTTTCCCCCAAGTGTCTCCAGCAGTATTCCTATTTGCATTCTGCATTTCATAATATAATTCAAAACACTTTCCTTTTTGTCTATATCTGTAAGGCCATATATGTTCCAAGATAAAATGGATAGCCATTATGATTAAAAAAAAATATATATATATATATATATATATATATATATATATATATATATTGTTCCCCACCTATTCTAGATGACAGGTTTTTTGAATGCATATTTCAAGTTTTCTGTTACATGCATGCAGTAATGTATGGCAGGCGGATCTTTGGTGCAATTGTTTCCTCTCATTTCCATTTGAACTTGTGTCACCTTTTTTAAGACATTTTGTTTTAATGAAAAGTCTCAAACAAAAAACTGAATACAAGGTCAAAACACTCCCTTCCCCTACTAACTTAGAAAAAAACACAAAAAAACTATTTACTACTACAAAATATTAAGTTTAACCATTCACATAGGAACAATTGTCTGATATCAACAGCTGTACATATAGGTATTACTTAACCCAAATTTTAAGGTTACCCACTTATACTGCTTATTGTCTATTCTTTTTTATCTTTATTCCTTTCCCAGATGTGAAATCAGCCTTTATGCCTTTAGGAAACATTAAGCTTTAGCCCTAAGAAAAAGTGAACTATCTTTAAATAAAATTAAGTTGTACAATGTTCTATTAAAAGCATTAAAGTTTTAAGACTGTTAGGGGGCTTCCATCTCTTATTCAATTACCTTAATTTCAAACTTTATTTTTCATTTAAGCCATTGTACCTTTAAATTTTTCATTCCCCTCTGCAGACAATGCTCAGAACTCTCTAGATTAATTGCTTGCACCTATGGATAGCTCCTTCTCACAGAAACATATAAACCAATGAATCATTGTAAATTTCACTCAGAACAGTAGTACATCTACCGTCAGTTACAAATTTATTGACTTCCACTAAATATTTGCTAAAGGAAAAAAACAAGCTAATATATTTGTAGTTGTAAGAAACTTAACATTTTATAGCTTTTATCATTTTGTCATTTTGTCTTATTTTTAAAGCTTGCTTGCTTACAAAAAACTTATTTATAGCTTAATCCAAAAACATTAGTCTAAACATTCACCCTTGTAAAAGAAAAAGAAAATATCTTAATTCGGCATATAATACAATCAGTGCAGTTTGACTGCCACCCTCACCCCAGCAGCCCAAGATCACAGCATGTAAACAGAAACTTGTTTTGCCCAGCATTTTTCTATTGTTACACTGTAAAACCTACATTTCTTACAATTAAAAAGTACTTGTTTACTTTAATAGCTTTAACACATAAACAGTCACTGAAAAGACTCCCCCACATTTAAAATACTCTGACTATACATTAAACTACTTTATTATATATAATGTGCAGTTTATATCATAAAATGTGTTATATAAATACTGATAACATAAAAGGTTTTGCTTACATTTACTTTTCCTTCTTTTACAATCCTTTTATACACAGAATACGTAAAGTAGAGTATATTCTTTAAACTCCACCCTTAAGTTTAACAAAGCCAACAAATGTCCAGTTTTTTCAGCCACTTTTTCTTGCAAAGGCATGTTTGACAAAGTGATTGATGCTTTTTAGTCTTGTATTTATTTGCCACTGTCAGTGTTGCTGGTCTTCATGTTCATCTCCATCTCCCAACATTGGGCTCTTGAAGTTCAAGATACTCCTGATTCTTCTAGTTAACTCCTGTACTTTTTCTGTCTTTCAATCAGTTTGCTTTAGAGCATTGGAAAAGATTTCACTCAGAGTCTCTGTGTTTCCAAATTTTTCTTTGCTGGCATCCCAGCAGTGTATTTACTAGCCAGTAACTGATTTTTACCCAAAAATCTGTTTCAATGGCACTCATAATTCTCATTGTTTGTCTTCATATTGGGATAACTAAAGTTAAGCTTTTGATCAGTGTGCAACCAGCTTGGAATAGCACTATTTTTGTGTTTTGATGAAAGTGATAATCAAAGTTTCACAGCATATTCACTGATGTTATGTTAGAGTATCAACATTCTGAAACTTCAAAATTCATATGGCTGAGACCATATGATCGAAGTATTGAAACTTTGAACTGTAAAAAAAATAAATAAATACATACATACATAAATAAAAAACAAAATAATTCTATTTTAATGTTTTTGCAGGGTGGCAAGCGCTCTGCATCCCCCCCCCCCCACTGCCTGCTAATTAAATATACCAACTCCAAGATGCCAATACATTGTGGAAAAGGATACATTTCCTGTTCTACATTGTACTGCAATCTCCATTCAAAACTTTCAAAGTTTCAAACATTTGCTCATATGGCTCCGACCATATGACTTTAAAAGTTTTGAAACTTCGATAATCTGATTTTATATATACCTAGTATTCAGTGCCTTTTAGTATATATAAATGCAGCATCCTCCATTCAGCATTTTCCTGTACTGGCTGCTCAATTTGAGTCCATATTTTGATCTGGATCACTAAAGAGGAAATTAATCAATAGCTGTGCCAGTATATGATAATGGCTGGTGACACTATAAATACAACCTTTGCACCTGCAAACCTTTGCACTCCAAACAGTACATTCCTTTTGAAAGGAAATATTTACATTAATTAGAAAGTATGGTATACAATGCATATGTGGAAAATGGGTGTAGTATTAGCATTGTCCTCTTATGTAAAAGGATTTACTTACAGCCTGACATTAACAAAGTATTGCAGAACTAGAATTAAGCAGAGGGCATTAACAGTGCACATTTTCTGCTTACTAACTTTAAATGTGTCTATTAGACAGTTATTTAGCAGCTTTACATATCAGACATCCAACTGACAACCCTCACATCTCCCAAAGAATCATTCATAGAAGTGTATGGATGACAGTTTGCTCTTAATGAAGTGAACCCAAAAGTATTAATGATAATGTATAGTGCACATATGTAAACTACAGACTAGGCAAGAGTATATGCTAGGCTGCACTGTGTTTCAGATAACATTATGCCCATGTTCTGTTCTAGCCTCCTGTTAGCATATGTAATGTTGGCCTTATATCTATAGTTTTTCATTTGTTTATTTGTAGCTGCTAATGGTATTTACACTGAGAACTGCACATAATGTTCATACCTCAAGACTAGTAAATTATCTTTTAAATTAGTAAAACTGGCTGACAGATAGGACACAGATAATCAAATTGGGGAAGTTACCTTTACAAAGATAACAGTCAGCAGTGGAGTCCCCCCAGAGTTCTATACTGGGACCTCTCCTGTTTATTATCTACTTTTCTGAAGTAAAAGCCAATACCAAAGGGCTCTGGCTGAATAAGTTTGCAGATGGCTGCAATCTAGGAGGAGTTATTGAATCACAAAAGGACTTAGCCTTCCTACAGGAAAGTTTTCCCCAAATAAATAACTGCTGCCAAAATCATGGACTGAAACTAAATGCTAAAAAAAGCATTTTTGTATCCTTTGGAAAGTCATATATCCTAGGGAACTAGCACTTTGACAGTACGCCCCATGATGTAACCCAGTTGTTTCAAGATTTGGGAACTCATGTGGACAGTGACCTAACATTTCAACAGCCTGTGTCTGTTATTGTAAGAAAGTCTGTCACATGCAGTTTGAAAATGCTTTATCTTTGCATGTGTCCCCCCCAAATTATATATGGTATGATCCTAGTTATTCTCATTAAGGGTAATGTATAATTATTGGCCATGAGATGAGTAAGGCAATCTATATCCAAATAGGATAGGTTATTTCAAGGACAAAAAGGGAAATTAGCTTAGGCTTAAAATGGCCCACAAGGGCAGGTAGCCTAGTACTTACCTATGAACTTATGAACTAGTAATGCTGAATCTTGTCTATATTTGGTCAATTAGCATATCACATAGTTCTGTCCTAACTTACAACCTCATAAAAAGTCATAACATATAAGAACATCTTGTTTTTAAGTTATACAGTTGGATTCTTAAAGGTAGTTTCAGATCTTGTCTTCTAGTTGCATGGAGAATTAAACTTTGCCAAAGAAGCAGCTTGCAAAACTAATAAGAAATCTCAAACAGCAATGAGCTAGAATTTGTAGATTGCAATATGTTGATATTTGAAGAAAAAAAATAAAAAAGGATGCTCGCTTTTTCTGTCAGTTATACAAAAAGGGTGTTGTCTCTTCGTAATATTCTTGACTAGTTTGTAGCAGCATCACGTCTGTTTATGCTCTATGTGCTTACCTCTCAACTGTCCAGAATGTCCAGATTATATTTTTAGTCTGTTCTTCATAACATTTGTGGTTTTCTGACAAATCATTGAGGATTGCATACACTAAATAATGACAGATATTTGTGTTTTAGACTTCATATCCTTCAGAAAATGCATGGTAACACAAAACCTTTCATTCAGCAACTTTCTACATTTATAAGAGTAACACCTAAGGGTTTCTATATTTTTGCCCCCCCCCCCATTATTTTTGGCTTTGTCCATATTTCTTATTGGTTGATAGGTAGGTGACCCTGCCCTGCATCGATTCCAGGGTTGTAGTTCACTAACCTCTGTCCTTCTGACTAGTTGCTCGGTGCCATCATTGTTAATTTTGTAGATTTCCATGAAAGGATCCGATTTGCTGAACAGATCCTGAAAGGAGAAAAAAAAAAAGACACATGAATATTAAACTGATATTAACTTTTTTTTTTTCATGAGATGAGACATTGATGAGAAAGTAAAAATAAGGATAAATGGATATTAAAGGATAAACCAGAAATTCTTAGGAAAAAAAATATTCTAGCATGCATACCATTTAAAAAAATGATAAGGACTTTGCCAATATATAGAAAAGTCTGAATTATACTGTAACACTTGAAGGAAGTCATTGCTCATTGGGTAGTGAAATGTAGTCTACAATTCATTAAAACAGGATGGTAGAACTCAAACCATTACTTAGTATAGTCGCACAGTACACATGCATATTAGGGAATCAGTATTGCAAGCCTGATTTTAAATACTAAATCAGTGAAACACACAGCAGTACTACATCAAGGTGCGAGAGTGGTCTTTGAAACCAGAAGAATAAATACACCTGTTCTGAGAGGGAATTACTACACAGAACTATTAACATGTCATGTAATAACATACATATTGCCGATACCTCTTCTGTATAGTTATGCTATGGGAAATCATACCCTAGGCAGTTGTTAAACTTAAAATGTTGACATATAAGAACCACAACTAGCCATATGGGACTAGAAGACCAAACATTCTGACTGCAAAATATCTGCTTTTTTGAGATGCACATACTTACTAACTTGTTATGGGACTAACTGTGGGCTAGATCTCCTATAAATAATGAATTTCAAACTCCATGTATTAAGCACATGGGGCATTAAAATATAGACAAGAAAATGCTATTGTGGCAAAAAAGAAGACCAATATTATTTATTTATTTATTTATGTATTTAAAGTTTGATGACCGGGGTAGTCCACTGGGCCAGAGGAATGCCCGTTTTCAGTGGAGACCCGGGGAGAAAAAGCTCCAAGAGTTACATTTTTCATATAAATTTGAATGAGGTTAACAATTGACATAATGAGCAATAAGACAAACAAAAACAAAAAATTATATGTACAGAATGGACAAGAAGCAGATGTTTGCAAATTTTAAAAAGATAAGCAATTTGTAATACATAAATAAGTTTGTCATAAAATTTGGGAGAGCATAATGATAAAGGCTACTTACTGCTAGCTTGTGAGAGTTGGGAGGATTGATAAAGTACAAGAATTACTTTTTTAGAGAAAATTAGTAAGTATTGAGTGAACTAGCTGAAGGGTTCAGTAGGGATTATGTTTAATGTAAGGTTTAAGGGAATAGTGAGTGAGATTCAATGTGAGAGGTAGGGATGGGATAGAAAAGAGGATGATTTGAGATCGGGGGGTAGAATAGACTGAAGAATAATGTACTGGTAAAACAAGAGTTGGTTAGTAGAGGAGAGAGGTGCGTGAAGTGGATTAGAGGGGTGTATGTTGGAGCGTGACATGGGCATTGCCATTTAGATGATAGGTGGGAAAAAAGCTGAAATTTGAAATTTGTATGGTTTGGTAGGTAGCGGAAGTGAGGGGGGAGAAAGTTCCACTGTTTAGCTATGTAGAAGGACATTAATAGTTGGCCGAGTGGTCGTGAGAGTTTGTGGACTTGGAGGAGATTTTGGTGTTGGGACCTGAGTGAGCTGTTGGGTATGTATATTTTTAAGGAAGAGGCAAGGGATGGGCAGTCTGTAGGTTTAAAGATGAGCTTGTGGCAAGTGATGAGTTGAAGGTAGCTGAGATAGTATGGAAGATCTAGCCAGTTCAGGGAATGGAGGGGATGGCAGTGGTGAGATGTGTTTTTTGAGATGGTTGCAAATTTGCAGATTTTGTTATAGCAGTTTTCAAGTTTGGATCTAAGGCCGGTTGGAGATTTGTGAAAAGAGGGGCACCATACATGAGGGATAGGAGCTGGAAGGAGGATGAAAGGGTTTAACGAGAGGAGGGGGTGAGGAAATGGTGGTGTCTGTAGAGGAGACCTAACTTCTGGTGTTTTTTTTTTTTTTTTTATTGTGGTAAGGATGTGGGTATCAAAGTTTAGTTCTTTATCAATGATGATGCCAAGAAGTTTGGTGCTGGGAACAATTTCAAGGGTGGTATTGTTTTGGCAGTGTATGGAAAAGGTGGTTTTGTCGATGAAAGAGTTTCTAGTAGGTGAAAAAAATCATTAGTTTTGTTTTATTAGCATTTAGTGCTAGATGGTTGGATAGCATCCAGGATTCGGTTGTGGTAAAGGCTAGATGGGTTTTTGCTAAGAGATAAGAGGGGGAGAGGGCTGAGCAGATGAGGGCTGAGTCATCTGCGTATTGGATGAGAGACACTTCTGGGATGGAGTTGTGAAAGTTGTTAATGAATAGGCTAAAGAGCAGAGGTCCAAGGACAGACCCTTGGGGGACAACAGTGGATGTGGGAAAAAAGGGAGAGGTTGAGGTTTTCCCTTGCACAGCTTGTTGGCGGTTAGCTAGGTAGCTGGAAAACCAGGTTATGGTAGAGGGAGAGCTATGCAGGGTGGAGAGTTGAGATAGGAGTAGGGTGTGGGAGATGGTGTCAAATGCTTTAGATAAATCTAGGAATATGGATGAGATGAATTTGCCTGAGTCACGTTCATGATTGATGGTTTCTAGAAAGGAGAGGAGGGCAGTTGTGGTACTGTGGCCAGGGCGGAAGCTATGTTGGGTAGGGGATAGGAGATTGTTTTGGATTAGGTGTGCCATGAGTTGTGCTTGAATGGATTTTTCTAGTATTTTGGAGACTGGGGGAAAGGATAGCAATGGGCCTGAAGTTGGTGGTGTCTGTGTTTTCACCCCCTTTGTGGAGTGGGATAATGTAAGCATGACACCAGATAGTGGGGACGTATGACTCTTTCATGGATCTGTTTATAAGAATGGAGATGGGGTATGCGATACTGTCTGCTGATTGTTTGAGAAAGGTGAATGGTAGATTGTCGGGTGCATTTCGGCAGGGTTGAGTTTAAGGAGATATCTTTTATAATGCTTGTGGAGATGGGTGTGAGAGAGAAGGGTGTGGGTGTTTAGGCTCCTGGTTTAGGTGGGAGGGGTTGAGGATGGATGTTGAGGATGGGAAGGAGGAGGATAGTTTGGCAATACAGTCAGTGAAGAAAAAGTTGAACTGAGAGGCTGTATCAAGATCAGAAAGGTTGGGATTAGGGCAGAGCGATTATTTCCATGATGCAGAATGGAGGAGATTGAGTTCCAGAATTTTTTGGGTTTGGTTGAGTGTAAGGATTGAAGCTTGGAGAAATGAGCTTTGCGGTCTCTAAGTTTTTTAATGGAGTTACTAAGCTGTTTAAATTCTAGGAGGAGGTTGTTTTTTTTTTTTTGATAATGTTTCCATTTTTTGTCTCTTTCATGCATAGCTAGTTTAGTTTCTTTAGATAACCAGGGGCAGGGATTGGTTTTGACTTGTTTGGTTCTTTGGGGGGCTTTCTGGTTGAGGACAGTAAGAAAAAAGTGGTTGGAATATGATACAGCATCATCTAAAATGAGGGTTTTCAGTGATGACTAGTCTCTGTGTTTTAGGAAGTCAGAGAAAATTTGGGGATTGAAGAAGGAGAGGTTGCAGGTTTGGATATAGAGGTGTTGTTTTAGTAGAAGAGATGGGAGTGGTTGGCAAAAGCTGGTAAATGATCACAGTGAGGATCGGGTATGGTTCCAGCTTCGGTGATGAGATTAGAGTGAGTTGAGGATCCAGTCAATGATGCTTCCAGATCTACCATCTTTATTTAGTCTGGTTGAAGAATGAATCATTTGAGAGAAGTTGTATAGGTTTATTATGTGGGATGGGGCTTTAGAGTTGATATTGGACCAACTGATATTGGTGTCCCCGAGTATGTAGGTTTCTTTTTTTATGTTGGAGGAGAACCAGGAAAGGATGTTTTCAAGTGTGTTGATATTATCACCTGCGGGAATATAGTGGGCAGTGATGTATTTAGATTCGTGGTTGTTTATTTTTAATAGGCGTATGATGATTGCAGCATTGGTGAAGGTTGGGATAGCATTGGAGTAGGGAGTTAAGGTATGGCAGGAGGGGTAGAATATAGCTACACCACCTCCTTTCCAGTGGGATCTGTCATTGCAAAGCATTTGGTACCCTGCTGGCAATATTTCATTGTCTTTAATGAAGGATTTTAGCCAGGTTTCTGAAATGGTGACTATGTTGGGCTGGTTATGTGAGAGCCAGGCGTGGACGTTAGGGATTTTATTTCTTAGGCTTTGTACATTAAGGGTAGCGAGGCAAATGGATTTATGATTTGAGGACTGACTGGAGGGGACATTGACGGTAGAGTTAGAGAAGGGTCCAGGGTTACGATGGATATCACCAGCTAGAGTAAGGGAGATATTGTAGAGAAGTATGGTGAAGTAGTTTGTGGGGGATGCACAGTAAGAGTATTGTGAGGGAAATAACCTTTTGGTAGGGCAGTTTAGGGCTATGCTGAGAGAGGGTGTGTATTAATCTTACAGTCTTCTATTACCACAGCATTTCTACAGAGATTTACATTAGTACTGAGAGTGAGGAACAAATTGTCCTGCAGTCATCAGTGCAGGTGTATAGTAAAACCATTAACTATAATTTTTGTAGGCTCAAGAAATAAGTAAACATTATCAGAAACAGGTAATTAAAAAGCCTCTGTCTGCATGCTGTGGTATCTGTACAGCTGAGCTCTTTGAGATTAAATAAAAAAATAACAAACCAGATGGCAGTTTCCCCTTAATACTAGTTTGTTAATGTCTTGACACCTTAACATATCAGTTTCTGAGGAACCTTAACAAAAAACTAATGAAACACTCTTGTATGACTCTCTTCAACCATTAACAAGTATAATTCCTGGGTTGCCAACTGGCTCATAGATAGGACCCAAGAAGTCAGGATTGATGAGACCACCTCCATCAAGAGACTGGACACCAATGGACTAGCTCATGGATCAGTGCTGGGCCCACTCCTGTTTGGCATCTAGTTCTCAAAAGTCAAAGCTAATAATGTCAAGGGTCTCTGGAGCACCACGATCACAGATGACTGTAAATTGGGAACTATTATATATTTGCCCCTACATCAATAACTGTATTATAGTACCATTTGGCAAAATGCCCACACAGGGCAATTACTCCATTGTAGAACACCTTAAGAGTTGACCTGGTACACATCCAGACACTAATTCAACCTTTGACCAAAACATAGACAAGATAGTAAGGCAGTCATAAGTTGCCAGACTATTAAGTAAATGTATGGCATCCACATCCAAGGAAGTTATAGCACCACTTTCACTCTGCCGTTATCAGACCCATCATTGAGTACAATGCCCCCTTCAGCATTTACTTGACCAAGTATTTGCAACAGTTGGAATTCCCACAAAGGTTACTCACCAGGAGAATCTAGGGTATTGATACACTGCCCTACCTATATCACCTTAATGCCATATCTCTGTACTCAGTTTTCTACAGGTTACTGAGAGGCAATCTATGTCTAATATATAGGGCATCGTCAGATCCAGCCCTAATGTATCTTTTGCAAATCTGCAAAATGGACAGCACTAGAAATACCAGATCCAAGGATTTGAACTTTGCCTTCTAGATTAAATAGAACATACTATCAAAATCAATATGTATCTCATACCAGCCCCTCTTTGTAGGGTAGTCTCCCCATTCATGTGAAACAAAGTTCATCCCTGATTCTGTTCAAATATAACCTTGACCACTGTATGGGAAATCATAAATTCCTCTTGGTCTGGCCCCCATTATTTATTTATTATTTTTTATTATTTAACATTTGTTAGCCTGGAAAGTCCTATCTGGAACGAAGCAATTTTTCAGCAGAAGCCCTGGGAGAAACACTCCAGATGCATGCCTTTGCAATGTGGGAGGAAACTGGAGCACCCAGAGGAAATCCACATGAATGCAGGGAGGACATGCAGACTCCGCACAGAAGGCACACTACTGAGAATTGAACCAGAGAACCTCTTGCTGTGAGGCAACAATGCTACCGTTGCACCACTATGCCGCCCATGTCTCTAATGAACAGAGGTAGACAGTAAGTAAAATATAACCTAAATAACATACCCCTCCAACACTTGTACAAACAAAGCCCTTAGCCACCCCAATATTAACTTAACCCTCCTAATACACATCCAAGGTTCATGGGGGGACAGTCAAATTGGATTGCACAGCTAGGTTTATAAAGGCTCTGGTAGTCATTTTCCTAGTATATACCTATGAACCTATTAAAAATTTAATTAACACTTCATTAACTGAAATTTTCATGTATAGTACAATATTTTCAGACAATATGTAAACAGCAATGTATTTATATATCACGCAATGATTTCATATCTGTAGAACTGACCAGACAAGTTTAAATGTAATCAATTTAGTTGTAATTTTCATATTTCAGACGGGATTATGCCTCTTATCTTAAAAGTGTCTTCTCAAAGTTACTTCCTCTCTTTAATGGTGTTTTTCCTAATATTCGGACTTGAACAGGGAGTTTTTCTTTTCTGCCTTATGTTCTTGCTTACCAAGCATGGCTGTGGAAATTGTATTCATACATCTTAATTGCACAGGAGCTCTGGTAGCCTTGCTTTAAAGTTTCTCTGTGTTTGTCCTAGACATGATTATTTAGATTCTTGACTAGAGCACATATTGCACTTTTTACCACATGGAAATATTCCCATTATAGTACCTTCCAAGAAAGCAATTGAAAGCTAGGTGTCCCCATTACTACTTCCTTCCTGTTGGTGAAGACATTTATTTGGGGTGATAATAACTTTAACTAAAGGATTGTGAGTTATGATGTGCCTGTTTTGCAAAAATAGTTAAAAACGTGATGAAAACTACACACAATTTGTTATGAACGGCATAACTTGATCATCTTATTGTAAATTTTAAAATTTCTCAAATGCCTCTCCCTCGCAGTCCACAATTTCTCTTTTCTTTGTATAGTATATTGTACTTATTCTATTATCACATTAAATTGATACTCAGAACAACCTCGTGTTAAAAGCCTGCATTTTAAATCCATTTCTACCTGCTCAAAATACATGCCTAAAGTTATATTTAATTTAGTTCTGTGTCATTATTTAATATGGTAAATGGTTGGTAGTAGGAGAGGGAACTGTTGATTGAGGTATCCAGGTGGCTGTCTTACATTTTAAAACTGGAGTATTACCTATACTATCTCTTGAAAACAGGATCTATTTGCCAAACAATATTGTATGTTTTTGCATTTCATTTGAGCCTATTTTCAGTACAGCAGGTAATAACTAGCCAACATTCTTTCTGAAAGGTACTGGTGTCAAAGGTAATCATGACGGCAGACCCCAGTTTGCAGTCATCTGAAACTTAATCAGAAGACTTGATTTTCAGTTTCATATCAGAGAAGAAAATGCAAAAAAGGAGGAGACTTAGTACAGACTGTCAATAAGCTGCATTCATTCCTTCAGATGAGACGCCTGCTTCACAAGCTATGTGGGTTCTGTTTTTTTTTTTTTTTTAGCCAGGTTGTTAGCCATTTAAACACATACTGATATGTATTTAAAGTCTTTAATTTACTTACAATACCTGCATGGGGTATGGTGTGAAACACATTGATTAGGTCAAGATATGTTCCATAAATAGCATTATAACTATCAACAGCCTGTGGGATCCTCCTGAAAAAGTTAACTAGATGAAATAGGCAAAATTTTCATTTCATGAAGCTCAGCTGTTGATGGTCTAGCCTACTAGGAGTTTTGATATAATTGATGAGGTCTGTTAAGGTATACTCCATAATTTTGCAGATCAGGCTCATAAGGCTAATGGGTCTATAATTACCTGAGCCATGGTAGGGGCATCCTTGTGATGAGGCATTTCCACTGTGGTGTGCCATAATTCAGGAACACATATTGTTGCATAATATAAGTTAAATAAATTGACAAAATGTTCAACAAGAACATGTTTGGTACTCTTTATTAAACATCCATATATGCTGTCAGGTTTCATAGAGGAAGTGCTTTTGGACTTTTTAATAAGACCTTAAGAACTTGTTCATCGATGATAGGACATTTTGGGCGATATGGAGTTTGAATAGGTAATTCATTGGCGATGACGCACAAAATTTGTTTATTATGTATTGGAGATGTATACTGGGTCGGAGTGGGTGGTCTCATTTAGGTTAAATTTAAAGTATTGTTGTATATTGTTTAGATTTCTAATGTAGCTGATGAAGGACTTGTGGGTATCTTTAACTTCTAAAACTATCCTAAGTTCATGGGTTGCTTTACTAATCTTAATATTTTCAACTCCCTGGTAAATTTGTGTCTTACACTTGTGAGTAGTTTTAGATCTGCATAATTTCAGAAGTTTTTTTTTTTTTTTTTTTTTTACTTTTTATTCTTTTTAATTCCCCATTATATTTTGCTCTGGTTGGGACTGCGAATTCTGTGCATTTCTTTAAGTGGGCATATACCTCCCCTTTGTGAAGCTGACTGCTGTGTCAATGTACAAACAGATGTCATCATGGTTAATGCCTAATTGAGATCTTTAAATTCAGAGGCTGTGGTTTCAGAAGCTTTGGAAATTATGGAGGCAAATACCACAAGTTTATGGTCTTGTGGAGAGGATACACAAGGGCAATACTACATGCAGATGCTATGTTCATGAGGTCTGCATTATTTCTCACTCATTTTCATTGTTCAGAATTTCCAAGCACATTCTCAAGTAATTCCATATTTCCATATTTACTAAACTACCCCCTTATCAGCGTTTTTAAACACAAACTCATTTTGTTACAACTTCAAATTCATTAATATCTACCCATGGGTCTTTCATTAATCTACATCTGTTATTTCTCCTAAAGTCCATAAATTTTGAAATAATTGTATTACTTAATACATTTTAAACAAATGTATGAAATTACTGACTACATTTGACATACATTTATTACATTTCATTTATCATAGGAATAAACACTCATAACTTATAACAAATATTTCAAGTCAATACAGCATTATGTAGATATCATAATCATCTGTACTATGTTTCAAATGTACAGTCATATTTAATAACTCATCATTCAAAATGAAATATATGTTTTATCTAATGTTTCTGTTAAATTCGCATTTACTGCACTTTGTTTTTGTGAAAAACAAAAATGCAACTTTCAAACTTTCAGTCTTAAACAGAACTCATATGTTTATAGGTAATTACTGTGCTAGCTGCCCTTGCAGGACAAGTTCCCTTCAAATGTAATAATCAAATCCTGTACTTTGTGTCTGAGGTAAATGCCTTGGCCATTATACCAACCCCTTAATTAATTAACTAAAGAAGTTGGCACAAAAGCAATACCTTGCCAAGCACAGAAGTATTTCAGGTACATGCTACAGTCGAGGTTATCTCCTATTTTAGTTCATAAATTATAACTTCAATGTTTTCTATTAAAGCATAATTGTTTTATATACTTTTAGATTCCTACTGCCAATCTTGATTTGTGGAGCAGTGATGAAAAGCGTCAAGCAGGCTCTTGGTCATGTAGTCTTAAATTATGCATGCAGTAATAACATGTTTGTTTAAAATTTATACATTCCTACATCTGTCTAATTTTCTGTCTTTTATTAGGCGGAACTCTTTTCGAAGAGCATCTTTTTATCTCTCTAGAGTTGTACATTATGTTTATAAAGTTCAGATTTCAGTGTACTCTGTGACTTACCATAACATGTTATACAGTTATGTTAACTGCATGTTTCCATGTTCTAGACTTCTTGCTCATGCACCTAGGTGTTTCACAGGCTTAATTTTTTTCCAAAATATCTTACAGCATAAATTTACTATTCTAATACCTTCCATTTTGCAGTATTTCTTTCCCTCCCCTCTATATCTTTCTTTTTTCAGTAATATTTGAAACATATTTATCAAATATAATGCCCACATTGTGTTTAAATACTATTTATTGGTCTCTAAAAGAGAAGTTCATTCTTGTAATAGTTCATGCCGACAAAAGGAGAGCAGACTTTCATCAGTAATCAGAAACCATTCCAACATTTAGTAACCAATTTCTTAGTTGTACAACAAAACTCTTAAGTGATAAACAAAGAGAAAAAGTAAATGCATATACTATATGTTTCTGCATTC
This sequence comes from Protopterus annectens, assembly GCF_019279795.1. Classification (NCBI taxonomy): domain Eukaryota; kingdom Metazoa; phylum Chordata; order Ceratodontiformes; family Protopteridae; genus Protopterus; species Protopterus annectens. Next base: position 694,818,629 of record NC_056750.1, read on the forward strand.
TATTCAAGATATAACAGTCAAACTACAATGTGAAATATCATACCTTATTATCCAGTTTCTGAGCACTGAATGCCAATTCCACAAAGTCATTAGTTCCTGAAACTTCTTCTGCTGTAATCTAGACAAGAAATATACAAGAATTTCAGATGAAATGATTTGTTTCCCCTCAATACTTCTGAAATATTTTAGCTGACATACCATGGTTTGTCAGTACGTCCTTTATATTATATGTATGATGCATATAGTTGGAACTAAGAAAAAACTGTCCTCTACAAACTAATCAAAGTTTAAGATCAAAGGTACAAATGGAAGCCAATCCTGATCATTTAGAGAAAAAAGTGACTATAGTACTATTGAAAGATGCCACTTTCAATAAGTGCTATCTCATTTCATGCATTTAGATGTGATATTGCTTACTTGAAAACAATGTGAACTATTTTCTATTAGACAAATCTCCAGCACTTCAGTACAAATGGAACGTTTCTCTTCTACTAGCTATTACAATCCAAATCCAAGCTTTTACATCTTAGGGTAATTTCTCTCACAGATACTAAGCTGTGTGCATGCAAAGATAAAAAAAGATTAAGACCTAAATGACCTTTCATATAGTGACTTCGGTGCTGGAAGACACAGGCAGAAGAGAAGGAAGTGAGTATCTGATACTATCTAATCCATTCTGGGGGAGTGAGAAGGCACATATTTGGTCATTGCTCCAGTTCAAATGCAGGCCAGTAGAGCTGCTGTAAACTAGAGACAAGTAAGTGCTTATAACAAACAGGTGTAAGTAGGTCTCAAGAGGTATAAATGCATGTGGGATCACACATATGCCAGGAAAAAGGCACTGGGTACCCCATGGGGATATATGCCTATGTCAGCCCCCAGGGCTGGAATTGAGATTACACTAAAAATGCACCAATATGATGGATGGCTAAAAGGGGGTAACTGAATAGTGAACTTCCTCAGCCAGGGGTCATGTAGAGTTTGTCCTATCTTTGGATATCCTCATTTTGTTGAGGTGAAGTCAGACTCTCAGGCCATAGGTATGAGAGTGTCTTCCCATGGCAGCTGAGCAGAAAAAAAACAATCAGGAGTACAACCTATTGTGTGGCTTTCTGAATAATGGTCATTCAGATGATGTTCAGACCCTCTGCATCCAAGAATGACTAGGTTCAAAACCCATTGGAAAGAGCTTGATGGTTGTCATACATGGAAAAAAAAGAAGTTAAATAATGTGTCCTTGATGTGAAAGTGTCCATGGCAGAAAAATGACTTAAAGTATTCAAGTCAAAAAACTTTGCATAAAAAAATGTTGATTTAACTATCTGCACATGTACTATTAATTATGTATCAGCATGCTATATGATTCATAGATGAAATAACAAACACATGAACTGACTAGTGACAGTGTTTTTACAATGTTGCTAAATTAAATAAGAAGTGTTGGTCAGCATTTTAGTTTGAAAGTTTGAAAGTAATAAACCTCTACCCTAGAAAACAATGGGACAGCATGATAGTTCATGTGTGTGTGGTCTTATAGCAAAATGGGAGCAAAAGGTGAACACTTTCATGTTCAAGTTGAGGTGAACCTGATCCACTAAAAAGCAAGGGTTGCACTGATAACTTACAACTGATAATTTTGCTTGGCAAATGTAAGGAAACAAATAAGGAGTGCTGTATTGCTACCAGTTTAAAAATAACATGTACTTTAAAGACGTCTGGTGGATGTACAATGTAGATTTAACACACAGAAAGTGTGAAATAATAGATATAAAATAACTTGGCAAAACAAACTCTGTGGTTGCTTAAAATCACACTGTTTTATTAATGAGTTCTCATTTGCAAAGGAAAAATCTCCAAACTCAAGACCATGTATTCTGAGTTCAGAACACAATTTGACATTTAACCTACCACATAAATATCCTGTCAAAATGGTTTATAATAGCAAGGAAGTAGTTTATTCTTAACCACCAAAGATCTCATATCAGAAATTCTTATGACTAATTCTTTGGAAGGGCATGCCCCCACCATGGATGTTGAGGGGGTTTCCCATACTCAACACATCAATTTGATTTATTAATCCACATATGTTTTTTTATGGGAGACAGGATTTTTGTGTCTTGGTCATCAGTCGTATACAAGTATGTGAACTATTTAAATGATATTGTATTTCAACGGCAACATTTTGACAGCTATTTAAATACTGAAATTAAACAGAAACTATGTTTATATATATTTTTATGAGTCCGTGTGTGTGTGTGTGTGTGTGTGTGTGTGTGTGTGTGTGTGTGTGTGTGTGTATGCATGCGCTCTTAATGGCTATTTGTCAACTTGTTCCACTAACAGCGAAGTACATAAAAGTAAAACAAATGCTATGGCCCAGGTGACTGGAGTTTGATTAAAGGATAGAACCCTGGCTATGACACAGGTAACTGGAGTTTAAAGGATAGAGCCCTGGCTATGGACCAGGTGAATGGAGTTTGTTTAAGGGTTAGAGCCCTGGCTACATTTCAGGTGACTTGAGTTCGATTAAGGGCTAGAGCACTGGCTCCAGCCCAGTTGACTGGAGTTTGATTAAGGGATAGAACCCTGGCTTCAGCCCAGATGACTGGAGTTTGATTAAGGGATAGAGCCTTGGCTACAACCCAGGTGACTGGAGTTTGATTAAGGAATAGAACCCTGGCTCTGGCCCAGGTGACTGGAGTTTGATTAAGGGATAGAGCCCTGGCTTCAGCCCAGGTGACTGGAGTTTGATTAAGAAATAGAACCCTGGCTCTGGCCCAGGTGACTGGAGTTTGATTAAGGGATAGAGCCCTGGCTTCATCCCAGATGACTGGAGTTTGATTAAGGGATAACACCCTCACTCCAGCCCAGGTGATTGGAGTTTAATTAAGGCATATAGCCTTGGCTATGGAGCAGGTGACTTGTAGGTGCAGACATGGGAAGGAATGTGCACTTACCTCTCAATCACTTAGCACAAGAATTCTGGACTAAGCCAAAAATAACAGTGGGTCAAAGGCCTAAAACCTTAAACAGAGAACACTGTGGTGGTGGTGCTGTAGTAGCGTTGTCGCCTCACAGTTAGAAGTTGCCCGTTCGATTCTCAGAGCATCTTCGGTGTGACGACATGCGTGAATGGGCGTTCCTTGGTTGAAGGTTGTGCGTTAGGCCCGGCAAGCCAGCACATAAAAATCTACTGCCAATCATTAGCGGACCGGAGTTCCGCTGTGGCGACCCCTAACCGGGAAAAGCCGAAAGACAACAACAACAACTCTTATAAACATAGAAAGTTGTGAGAATAGCTGATTTTCCTCTAACATACATTTTTTGAAGGATGTGAAGTATGAAACACAAATGCCTGTTATTATTTAATGGCTTCAGTCCTTAATTATTTTGCAGAAAACCATTCTTTGAGGAACAGACCAAAAATTTGTGGAAACAAATCTGACATTCTATGAACTTCTGGACAGTTGTGAGGCATGAACATGCATATCCACAGACACATGGGCACTGGCTGGATTTCCATTCTGAAGACTGGAGAAATGACCACACACTTCTGGTAGGGAGTTGGGGTATCTTGTTGATATCAGACTCTTGTAGAAGTGAGAGATGGTGAAGCACTGACACCTATTGCATATTCCACTCGGGGACTGTTTTCTGAGTAGGTACATGATGGTAGGGCTTAAATCCAAAACAAATGTGAACCACCCTTAATGGCTGCCTTTATGATGGTTCATCTTATGAAACATTTTACCCAGCAGTAGGATACAAAGGGCTGATTGGACTGGAGAGGGCTGATGACCAGTAAGCAAAATGTGCCAAAAATGGCAAGCCACCATGTTAAAATTAAATATTACAAAGCTATGTGAAAAAAGAGAATATTCATTCACTCATAATGAATATCTGACAAGTAATAAACTTAAAACATGATATAGATGAAAAGAAATAGAAAAATGTTGATAAATATAAATACCTAATTTTGAGGAAAACTCTTTAGCTGTGTGTCTTACCTATCAAATTGTTCCCTTCCAAGTAATCACTGAGGCCAATGTTACACATATAGTATTGTCTGTCTGTGCTTAACAACAAAACACTAAATTACCAAGTTCAAAGGCTACGTATTTCATTTTGGCCTTGTTTCACAAAGTGGTAATAACTCAGTCTTTGTTGTCTGTTGTGCTTCCTCTCAGCCAGTGACCTTTGCTTTTATAGGAGAAGCAGAAATGCATTCCTGGGTGTGTGACGAGCTACAGACTTCTAATATGCTTTGTCATCACCAACATTTCTGCCCCTAATAAGGAAATCTTATTACTCTTTCTCTTGGCTTTGGCTTTTCAGTTCTTTCCTATGGGCCCTAAAGGTCTCTACGTTGTGATTTATTGTTATGTTACTTATATTAACTGTAGAAACAATTGATTCTGGTTCAATAGCTTTATTATGTAATCTCATGCCAATTGCTCCTGAGTTATCGTGGTTGGACACTGGCAGCAGTTCTTATTTGCAGAGATGGGTGCGCTTCTGGCCTGATTTTTGGCAACTCATTGAGTTTTTATGCAGTGTGTAGAATACAAAGCCATTAGTCATGAATCCTTGGCCTGCTGCACTGGATATTGTTGTAAATATTTCTTGGAATATTAAAGTTCCACATTTTCATCACTTTTCTTTAACATTCACTTCCAACATTTTGTTTATTTTTATTTTTTTATTTATTTGTACTTTGTTGATTGGTTTAACCTAACCTAGTTATTGCCTAATAACTGGCAGGAATCAGCTGGACTCTCTTATGTATTTATGTTATCAAAGACTTGCCACTTTCAGGGTCATGGCCCACACTAAATATACCTTTGAGAACTACACAGTTTGTTTCTCAGTAGCACAGGTACTACTAGAGACATCATTTTTTACTTATAGTATGATGTGGGTGAATGCCATTTGCAAGTAATGTGTTAGTAGTGTAAAGGCCAGTGCGCAGAAAACATATATCCAAGAAGCACATGCAGCTGTGGAGAATTCCTGTTAAAAATTAAATCTGAAAAAGTCATGCCGGCTCTATTGTGCTTCCCCAAATGTCCAGAGAGAGACCTTAAGAATGCCAAAATAAAATAATCTGTCTGTAAAATGAGTAAAAAAATAATGGAAGGTCTGGTGTGTTTATAAAGAAATGCACTTTCGAGGAGTAAAAATACGGGAGTACAGAGAAAATTATTTAGATATATATCACTGTTTCACAACAATAAAATGCTGATTCTGTATTATTTATGTTTAGGTAGCCATGATGATCTTTTCTTTCATATTGCCTATCAAATGTACTGATGGGATATAACTTAGCTTACCCCATTGGTGGAATGCAGTGTGACTCCATGGGTAGAAACATCTTTTTGATATGTACATAAAAATATGTTTATATTTAGCTTCAGCAGCCCAAATGTATTTATCTGTTTTCTGCTCTTTAATAGATCTCCATGATCTTCCATATCTTATTTTATGTACATATGTATGTATTTACTAATTAATTTATTTACTTATGTATTTGATTATTTATTCAGTTATTTATTGGGCATTTTTTTATCTTCATGGCAGCTGGCCATCAAACCACATCTAACCAGAAGTCCCATCCTTGTAGAACCCTTATGTCCCCACACAGAATGGTCTTCCCTTTGCAAGAGCTCCTGCACTGAGGATGACCCTACTCTCTGTGCATGTTCTTTAGGATTGGTATGCACTGAGCAAGTGAATGAGATGGGGCAGTACAAAAACAATTGGGATTCAACATGAAGGGCATTTCTCTCAGCATGGGCCTGCACCCTTTGTACCAATATTATACCTATAGGCTGAAAAACAGTGAAGAGTCACTACACAGGTCAGTGTTGCAACTTTAAAGTAATACACACAGACACATACAACCACACACACACATATAGATGTGTGTGTGTCTATATATATATATATATATATATATATATATATATATATATATATATATATATATATATATATATACACACACACACACACACACACACACACACACACACACACACACACACACACACACACACACACGTACATACATATATACATCCATATACATTTTTATATAGTCAGAGCAATAAATATTTCTATTAATCTGCTTATGTCTTATTGTCTTACCTCCTCATTAAATGTGGACATTAGTTGAAAACTCTCTCTTTGAATTTCATGCATATGTTCCTAGTTTGGATTTTAGATTGTTCTAAATTTCATCTTTGTCATCAGATCAATGTCTTTGTTTAATGTGCTGACTGCTGTGTAAATTAAAGTGATACAAGGATGATTAAGTCTGATAGATGTTAATGGCTTTCTGAATCCTTAAGAATACAGAGATTTATCTCACAAATAATTCCTTAATGGAATGATCATTAATGTATCATTTTGAAAAACAGCAGTACTGTGCTATACTACACTCTGCAGTTGTTAAAATATGCATTGGTCCTTTTCTTTGCTAATCAGGTAGGAGCCTGACGTACACAGTGAATCAATGCTTCCTGACTCAGCCTATCCTATGGAAAGAGTGTTCTTCACAAATCCTTCTTGGATTAGCCATTATTAGTGTTGCTTTCCTCCCTCTGGTATGTGCTCTTTCCCTTTTCAGCATTTCGTACCCTGGACCTTATTCATAGGGTCATAATATAGGTACAAAAAGCTCAAGGCTTGCTGACCATTGAAAAGCCTGATTTAATGGATTCCATATTGTAATGTACAAGGGGCCATATAGCCACCGTGTTCCTGTTTGAAGGTTTGAAATGATGTGCTAAGTTTAATTGAGGGGTGGAGTTTATTCTAAAGACCAGAATGCGAGGCAGTAATTTTTCATGACACAATTTATATTAATTTTTCATTGAGGCTGAGTGGCTTCCTGTGTGCAGGTCACCTTTAATTAGAAAGTTTCAAATAGTAAGGAATCCTTTAATGTTATGTATTTCAGGCTTAGGTCTCCTCTAAGAAAATGATGAGGTACAGTGGAGAGAGAATTGTGGTAGTTCTTTACTATAAGGCAAGCCCTGAAGTTCTTGAATTTTGTTTTGAAGGAATTTTTTGTATCTCTTAGATTTGCGCTAGATGGTATATGAATATGTTACTGAAAAGAGTGCAGTATTCTATAAGTTCTCATGTAAGAAGTGTATAAAATGGGACAACTACCTCCCTGGCTCAAATCTCAGAAACACAGAGGATGAAGTAGGCACCTTTATATGCTCTTCGGAATGTAAAGTTTGTATGGGTATTAAATGAAAGGTCTCATTTATAAATGCTCCAAGGTCTTTTGTTATTTACTTACTTTTTACAAGCTGCATATCCAGAGTGAACAAAGCTGATTTCTTGCTGAAAAATGGCAGAATGCTGCAGTTTTTGCAATGAATCCATGGTCATTTTGTTTGCAGCTTTCTTGTGTAATAGATGGTGACATTTGACAGAAGGTGGTGTCATAGGGATTAAGGGAAATGCTGTTCTTATTTGGTGAGGCAAAGAAACACATGAAATCAAATAGAAGCCCCAGCACAAGCCTTTGAGAAATCCACTGGTAAGACAGAATGGAGGGTATAGCAGTTCTCTTATTCTTACCTGTTGTGTAGAGACATGTAACTAAATGAAAAGTCTAATCTATTATGCTTCATTTACCCGAGATCCTTGAATTTGTGCAAGGTTCTGTTATAGAATATATTGCCAATTATACATTGACTGCTTAGTGCTGTTCAAAAACAGCACACTAATTGAGCAGCCTAGCTAGCGTGCCCACTGTAAATCGAGTATATAATAATAAAAAAACAGTATGTCCACTGAAGTACTATTGAGCAGCCAGATGATCTGCAAAAATAAAAAAAAAAACATAAACATACCTGATTTTCCTTGTATTTCTACCCTGTTGGTTATAAATATCCTGTCTGTTGAAACATAAAAAAAAGACTGAGATTGTGCTGTGCAAACATAGGAACACAAGTTCCGTAAGCATGCGCAGTACATCAGTGCACAGAAGACAAACCAGAAAAAGACTCGAGCATCATTATACAAATACATTATTTAAGGAAGACAAGTAATGTTTTTCTTAAATAATGCATTTTGTAAAAGCAATAATCTACTCCTGTTTATGGGTATATCAGGATTTACCCATGACTGGCTTTGTTTAATCACACAGCCCCCCCCCCCCCCCACCCATGTTCAGACCACACCTACCATGAGTAAATCATTATATGTCCAAGCACAGTCATGGGTTATTGCTTAACTTCTTCAGTCAGACTTAGCTGCACAGGCAAACACATGTTTTGGTGCCATAGTTATCTAACTCTTAAAAGGTTAATCTTTCACGACCTACCCTTGACAAAACTATACTGTTGTTTCACAGAGAAGGAGTTTGCTCAATGTCAGTCTGAATAAGCGCCATGATGATTCTCTCCATCAGCTTGCACAATGCCCATGTGGGATTGATTGGTCTATAAGTACTGAACTGGGTTGAGACCACAGAAGTTGTTTCCATATATTGGGGATACAGACATTTTCCAATGTAGTATTAAGAAATTGAGTAAGAATTATATGAAGATATTTCTGATTGCACTAACTAGGTTTCCTGGTATATCAGCTGGGCCCATGTTTATAACCTTACTGTTGGCTGAGATGAGAATTTTGGATGTAATTTTAGGTGAGATTATGCAGCAAGGACAAAGAAAAGACACCCTCCTTTTTATCCTCAGATTTATTCCATATCTGAATGCTTCTGCCTTAATTATATCTGTTGCTTCTGCCGTGGTGATACCAATTTCTTCTGACAAGCTATGTTCTTATTTCTTGCTGTAGAAGGCCTTTGTAATGTTACCTATCTTGATGCCAAGTTTTACACGAACTGCTGCTATGCTTCTCTTTTTGTATGAGTTTTTATTGTACTGGATTGAATAAAGCTTTTTTTTTTATTTCATAACCACCATTTTGTTACATAATTGTCCACTATATTAATGCCACATAAGCATAGATTTTTTAATGTAGTTCTTTAAAATATTGTAGAAGACTTTGGGCATTTCTTCATTAATTTGTATGGAGACAAATACTTAATTTTTAGGCTTGATTTGGTATTTATGAGACATTTCATGGCATTGTGATAAAAAGATGGGGCATTTGTTAACTTGGAATGGATGGGTATCTTATTTCCGAAGTTGATTTTAAAAATCAGACTGGCTGTTGAAGCTCAAACAGCAGGATGCCTGGATGTTGTGTGCAATTTGAATATGTTGTTTAATTAATGCAGCCAATAAATATTTTGAAATATGGAATTGTAATACTTTGTTTACATTTTTGTATAAAGTGTTTCAGTAGCCAGATTCACCCTCTGCAGTGCAGAGGGTGAAGCCTTGACTATGACTCAAATTCATTTTCCACTAGTTATATGGGTGTTGGAAAGGTCCGACAGAGAGGATTGATGTGAGTGGGGGAGGGGTAGTTAGTTCATCTCCCCACATCAGCGCTACCTAGTCGATGGTAGGAGATTGCTCAAAGAAGCAGGCAAGCTGGTTTATATTTCATGAATTGTGTGCTACTGAACTAGGAGGCACATCACTGGTAGAACATGTCTTGCCCTGACTAGCATCCATTACACACCTGCAGACCAGGTAAGAGAAGGAATAGGTGGTTTGAGAGATGATGTCAATGGAAGTGACAGATTGGAATGCTTCCTATACCTCCAAGCAGAGTAGATGGGTTGATAAACTCTACAGAGGAACACAGGGATTCAGGACTGTTGTCTATTTTTGGTGATGTCTAATCTTTGCCCTTAGGGAAGAATAAATATACTGATGGATCCCAGGAAGAAGAGCTGTTGAGTACCTCCCATAAGATAATGAAAACAAGTGATCCACAAGCCAACATGCTTGAGTCACTTTTCTGCCTGATGATTTGGCATTGTATTCTCAAAAGTAACTGGTGCCTGTTAAAAAGGTTAGCTTTTACTGCCTTAGCATTCTCTGGTTTTCCAGTAGTAGAAAATGTTTTACCAAGACATGATATAGGTTCATAGGTTCATACTAGGCTATCTGCCCTAGGGCATTTATAAGCCTAGCCAGAGTATGTTTGACTTTCGCCACCCATTTTAAATTAATTTTGCTATGCCCTTTTTCGAGGTTAGTATACTGTGCCTCTGTCTAACAGTGACACAGAAGTGATACCCGGGGTAAACCTACGATCTCCCATCCACTCATCAAGATTCCTCTTGAAGAGAGTCAATGAGGGACTCTGCCTAACCCGGACTGGGATTTTATTCCAGAGTGAAGGGAGCCTCTGGGTTATGAATCTGTCCCTCCAGCATGTCCTATTTATTTCAGTGCTGAGGTTCAAGTCTCTCGAGCGTGTAGCTCGATGGGATTTGGATTTTTGAGGTGCAGCATGTCCCTTAATTCGGTTTGGACATGGCCTTATCGTCAGGCACAGGTCACCTCTGAGCAGGCGTATGCCACTGAGTAGAGCTGGAGTTTCTTTAACCGGGCAGCATGTGGCATCTGTTTAAGCCCTTTGATCCTCTTGGTGAGGTACTTTTGGGGTCTTTCCAGTTGCTGCAGGTGTTTGGTAAGGTACATCCCAAAGGGCATTGTACTCGATTATGGGCCTGATGAGGGATGAGTAAAGAGGCACGATGACCTCCCCTGATCTAGATGTGAATCCCTTCATGATTAGGTGGGCTATATAAAATGTTTTTCTAACCACTTTGGCCACGTGGTTGTCAAATGAGAGATTGCTATCAACCTGGGTCCCCAGGTCCCTAATTACTTCTTCTGTACTTAATGGATTACCACCTATGTGGTAATTTGTGGGCACTTTGTTTTTGTCAAAGGGGATGACTATACACTTTTGGCTAGCTTGAGGCCATGGCTCTGGCACCAGTTGTCTGTTTCTATGAGGCCCTTTTGGAGGATGCTTGTGTCGGCTGGAGAGTCAATTATGGCGCCCAGTTTGCAGTCATCTGCGAACTTGTTCAGCCACAGTCCTTCCGTGTTGGCCTGTACCTCCGAGAAATATATACCAAACAAGAGAGGTCCCAGGACTGAGCCTTGTGGGACGCCACTTGTAACTGGTTTGGAGTCTGACATGGCTCCAGCAATTCTAACCATGTGGGTTCTGTCCTTGAGCCAGTTTGCAACCCATCTAGTGACATAGGGGTTTATATTTAAGCTGGTGAGCTTATCTATAATGCCCGATTGGGGTATTGTATCAAATATATGATATTTATATCACATATATATAATATATATATGACTGCATTTGTGGATGTGGAACATGTTCTTTTGATGAATGGATATTTTCAACACTGTTCATTAATGGCCCTAAGGACTTTCTTGGTATACAGTGACACATCAAATTCATGAAGTAAATCAATCCATGGTTTGCTCTTCTGACATGAATATATGAAAAGACTTAAGTTGGTTAAAATTAGCACGATATGACTCTCTGTATGTTTCATATTCACTCGCAATCTGTATAACGTTTGCCTTGCGTGCCTGTTATTTTCACACTTTCTTTTGAAATTTCATTGTTTGCTTTGCATTTTCTTTTTTGTCTAAGTGTTACACAGCAAACATTCTTTACCAGTACAAGTGTCTTAATAAGGTCAAAACTGAAGGTGTAAGATACTTGATTATTTTCAACCCAGCATATGACCTTTTGTGCTTACCGATGTAAAATGCTGGACATGAATCCCTTCTCTCTATGTACACTAATCCACTAGTATTACAATTCCCATACGATAAAATAACATGGTGTCTGTGCAAGTCATTTAAAAATATTTTGTGTTCCTGAGTAATAAACTCATTGCCGACATCTATCACAATGTTGGGTACCTTTGCTGTCGATTCATTCCGCTCGTCTACTATTGGTCTCAAATAATTTCTTAAAGTTCAGGGATTCCCCTAACATCATGAATAATTCTTCATTACTTCTGAACACACCATATAGACACTGACATTCAGACTCTGACTTATACAGGGACAAAATAAATAACTGTACAAGTTTAAGTTCACCATCATTTGTGTAAAACGAAACTTACAGTGATAGTCGACTTTCCAGCATTCTTTCCATTCTTCAGTAATAGAGGTTTTGTAACTTTGGTCTGTGAAACAATCTGAAAAACAAAAAAATACTTCCTTTGAATTGCTGTTGCTGTAATGACAAAGCTATTAATTAGATGGCTTATATATCAGTCTTATTAAAAGACGTTTTTTCCTACAATTTGTGCTATGTTACCTCAAGGCTACTGCCATTCAGGCCTCACTCACAGCCAGTGGAAGAGATTTATTTTCATTTTGTTTTAAAATTTAGGAGTCACAGTTTTAGAACAATATTGGTTTCTGTTCTCAATATAACATTAAAATTCTGATTGCAGCGCCATAGTTTTCTGTAATTTGTGGAAGGTACATATATATATATATATATCTATATATATATATATCTATATATATATATATATATATATATATATATATATCTATATATATATATATATATATATATATATATATATATACATATAAATATTCATACATACAGTGGATATAAAAAGTGTACACACCCCTGTCAAAATGCCAGTTTTTTGTGATTTAAAAAAATTAGACCACGATAAATAATTTCAAAACTTTTCCCACCTTTAATGTGACCTATAACCTGTACAATTCAATTGAAAAACAAACAAATCTGTTACGGGAAAAAATATTAAAAAACATACAATAAGCTGGTTGCATAAGTGTGCACACCCTTAAACTAATACTTTGTTGAAGCACCTTTTGCTTTAATTACAGCAGTCAGTCATCTTGGGTACACACCTGCCATCAACTAAAGAGACTCTGATGAACCCCAAATAAAGTTCAGTTGTCTGAGTAGGATTTTCCTGACATTTACTCAGTTGCCTGCTACAGCAAAAGCTATGGTTGGCAGAGAGCTTACAAAGCATCAAAGGTATCTCATTGTTGAAAGGTATCAAGTCAGGAGAAGGGTACAAAAACATTAACACAGCATTGTATACACCATGAAACTCAGTGAAAACAGTCATCATAAAGTGTAGAAAATATGGGACAACAGTGACGTTGCAAAGTACTGGCCATCCCACCAAAACTGATGAAAAGACAAGACAAAAACTGGTCAGGGAAGCTGCCAAGATAATTTCAGCAACAATGAAGGAGCTGCAGGAATTTCTGGCAAGTACTGGTTGTGTACTACATGTGACAAACAATGTTCCATATTCTCCATATGTCTGGCCTATGGGGTAGGGTTGCAAGAAGGAAGCCTTTTGTTACCCATAAAAAACATCCAGGCCCAGATAAAATTAGCAAAACAAGATATCAAGTCTCCTAAAAGCATGTGAGAAAATGTGTTATGGTCTAATGAGACCAAGGTTGAACTTTTAGGCCACAATTCCAGAAAGTATGTTTGGCGCAAAAACAACACTTTGCACCACCAAAAGAACACCACCCCTATGGTGAAGCATAGTGGTGGCAGTATCATGCTTTGGGGTTGCTTTTCTTCAGCTGGAACTGGGTTTTAGTCAAGCTGGAGGGAATTATGAACAGTTCCAAATACCATCACATTTTGCCCAAAACCTTCAGGCATCTGCTAGAAAACTGAGATGAAGAGGAATTTCACCTTTCAGCATGACAATGACCCCAAGCATACATCCAAATCAACAAAAGAATGGCTTCACCAGAAGAAAATTAAAGTTTTGGAATGTCCCAACCAGAGCCCAGACCAAAATCCAATAGAAAATCTGTGGGGTGACCTGAAGGCTGTGCACAAGAGATGCCCCCGCAATCTTGCAGATTTGGAGCACTTTTGCCAGGAAGAGTGGGCAAATATTGTCAAGTTCAAGATGTGTCTTGTTGAAAGACTCCTACCCAAGAAGACAATGTTGTAATTAAATCAAAAGGTGGTTCAACAAGGTATTAGTTTAAGGGTGTGCACACTTATACAACCAGCTTATTGTACTTTTTTTATTGTTTATATTTTTCCCTAACAGATATTTTTGTTTTTCTATTGAATTGTACAGGTTATAGGTCACATTAAAGGTGGCAAAATTTTTGAAATTATTTATTGTGGTCTCATTTTTTTATATCTCAAAAATTTGGCATTTTAAAAGGGGTATGTACATCACTGTGTGTGTATGTAGATATATATATATATATATATATATATATATATATATATATATATATATATATATATATATATATATATATGTGTGTGTGTGTGGGTCTTCTTCATGTGTAAGAAGTTTCAGTACTTCGAAACCCACTTGGTCGAACCCATTTGTTTGAGGTACCAAAACTTCGAAAACGGAGTATGGAGATCACAGTTCAGATCGGAATGGGAATATTCCCTCTTCCTCGCTGTAGTGCGATCTCAGAGTTGGTATACAGGGCACAGCCGCCCCACATGGGGGGTGCAGGGGGGCTTGCCCTGCGCAAAACATGTTTTCTGTGTGTTTTTCTTTTTAGTCAGCTGATCCGGTGACTAGGCTTCAGCGAAAGTGCACTTTTGTTGAAGTGGGCATCTACTCTGTTCGATGTAATGTATCTTCGAACAAAGTAGAGCCATATATATATATCTATACATATATATATATTTAGGTCTACTACAGTAAACCCACAGCTCACAAGACCGACAATGGGATCACTGAAACCAGAAGACCGACAAAGCAAATACCCAAGTTGAAATCCCGTCACTGAAAACACCGACATGCGAAACATATGTGCTGGCATTTGAGCATGACTTTGTAAGTATGCGATAGTGACGGACTTTAGCATTAGGGCTTGGGTAAGGTACATGTGCGATAGTGAAGGCTTTAGGTTTAAAGTGCAGGTAAGCTAAGTGTGAGATAGTGACTGACTTTAGGGTTAGGGTGTGGGTAAGGTAAGTGTGTGATAGTGACGGACCTTAGGGTTAGGGTTTGGGTTAAGGTTAGTGCATAGATAGTTGTGTATGTAAGGTTTAGTGTAGGTTTATAAGGTTTTTGGTGTGCTTGTGTTGTATGTGTGTTTTTTGGAACACAGTATTTGTTTTGTTAACTGTCAGGATTGTGCTTTGTCGGGCATGTCAACTTTCTTGTTTTAGTACTTTCGTTCTTGTGTCTGTGATCTTGTTGTCGGTCTTGGGAGCTGTCTGTTTACTATAGTAGATATATATATATATATATATATATATATATATATATATATATATATATGTATATACATACATACAGAGAGAGAGAGAGAAAAGGTTGTCAGAACCCTCCCAATTTTTGTCAAAGAACTCAACTGTCTAAATCAGGATTATCCTTCAAAAATAGGGAATGGAAGTAACACCTCTGAATAGTTTTACAGTAGAGTTTTTAAGAACTCATCTTAATATGAAAACTTAAGTTACATGCATGAATGCAAATATTTCAAGCATGGCTATTAATGCCCTTCTACACTGCCAATATACCAAAACAGCTGATCCCATAATAAGTGTCCAGGCTGTTTCTAAAACGGTCTAAAATACTGCTTGCTTTAATGTAATTTGGTAGTGCGTTCCATGTATCAGTTTCTCTGTCGGATAACCAAGTAGTGCATGTCCTGTTCCTATCGAATCTTATACACATGCTGTCTGATGATTCTTTACTCCTACCAGTCCTAGGGGTAGTTGTCTCTAAATTACCTATATACCTGAATAAGGTCACCTTTTAAATATTTGTATGAGATACTGTACAAGTTCACATATTTTATTCTTTCATAATAACAGAGATTTTTCATATCCATGGATGCCCTTGTTATATTTCTGCTGCACTCTTTATAATTTACTCAAACTTGTTTTCATATTGTTATTCCATACTCAAGTTTGTGTTTAATGTAACTAACAAACAGTGACTTAATTTTTGATTTCCAAGACTTTATGTATATTTTTAAACAATCTATAGTTCTATAACTATCATTAAGCAATTGCTTGATATAGTTAGAAAAACTCAAGTGGATCAACCCATATACTCAGCTCCATAAATGAATCTACAGTTTTAATCACCGTGTGCTGTATTAAATATTCACTGTTCAGTTTATGTCTCTCAAATAGCATATGCTTAGTTTTTTTATATATATTTCTAGTCACTGTAACAGTAAATCATAGTTTTTTATATATTTTTTGCATATTATTCTCCTATACCCAAATTATCAGTTTAGTCAAGTTTCTTTGCAGGCAGGCCTTATCTGTAACGCATGTAATCAGTTTACCCAATTTCAAGTCATCTGCATACAGACTGTATAACACCTCAGATGTAGAAAATCAGTCGGAAATATGCAATCTAAACAAGTATGAGCCCAGGGCAGAGCCCTTTGGGACATCCTGGCTGTAACTTAACATTTCACATGCCCAATTGCAGTAAGAATCTTGCCATGTCATATTTGTAAACCATGCAGCTATCCATCTCATCTATAGTACATCAGTGCTTTGAGTATGACCCTGTCAAATGCTGAAGTTAAATCAATATAAATTACATCACAATGCAATTTTTCATTCATAGATGTTATATTCTTATAGAACATGATGTTACAGGTGGTAATAAATCTGTTTTCAACATATGCATGCTTATATATGGTTTCAAGTCTGAATCTTGCAAATTCTGACATTAATCCAGTATTATATTCTTCATTATTTTTCCTTATCATGAAATAAAATTTATGGGTCTGTATGACTCGGGGTTTGTTCCACTCCTCTTTCTCTTAAAAGAGGCTTAATAGTTACATGTCCCCAATCTTAAGGAATCTCCCTGAATTTATATGACTTAATAAATAATGGCTATATTGGTATTGTTAGTTATTTCTGAAGTGCTCTCAGGTCATTATTACTAATTCCATCTCCTCCCTTTGCTTTATTTGGATCCATTTTGCAAAGATTTTTTTCAATGTATTCTAAATTGTTTTCAGCATCTTAGGTAACCTGGATGCCACTTGAACAATTTACCAGCCTCTTTGTGTAGCCAAACTGCTTTGCATAAGATTTTTAAATATATTTTTGACCTGTTGTATCTGAGAATATATTTTAAAATATATACAGTTTATCAATCTGTTTGTCTTTACTCCTTGCACATCTTCTGTATCTATAAAATGGCTTCCTGTTACACTCAATATCTTTATTTAAGTTTTCTTCAATTTTTTCTTGATCTTGTCTCACACTGTTTAATTTGTTTGTCCTGCACATTTATTTCAGGTTTCAAAATTGTAGTTCAACCTCTTTTCCATTTGTTATATTTTTTTGTCTCTCACCTTCAATTATTTTTTTTTTATGGAAATACATTGAACATTGTGTGCCTAGATCCTGCTGGTAAACATTTTTTGATTTTTTGCATTAAAACAATTTGTCTTTCAAAACTTTCTACATTCCCTCTGCAGTTTTTCCACTGGACTCATCATTTCAATTAGTTTTGCTTCTATATAATCTGTAATTAACCTACTGTACATTTGTTTAGATTTCAGTTTAGCAGGAATATCTAGCAACAAATTAATCTTTATAACCCCATGATCACTGCACATCAGCGGTGGTAAAACTTGACGTGGGGGAACAGTATTTTGTTGGAACACCAATAATGTCTAGTATGTTCCATCCCCTGGTAGGCTTTTTACAATCTGAAACAATTATTTGGAGTAAGTTTGTGACTAATGTTGTTGAATCAGTATTATTCCAGTCTGCTTCAAGTAAATTTAAGTTCTCAGCCGCTATTATTCTTCCCTCCTTGTTTCATGCAAGAAATGTATGAACTCTTCTAGGTCCTCAGCACTTGAATTTTGGGGTTTATACACTCCAATGGTTGTTATATATTCCAGGGCTTTCATTATTATCATAGGTACACAATCTGTAATATCAGTGTTATCGCTGAACATCTAGTAATCACAGGTCTCATAACTATATTTATTCCCTATCATAATACCCCACCTTGCTTTTTGTTAGAATGTCTGTTACAGTAGAAACATTTAAACCCTGACAGAACTGGTTGACAGTCATTGTTCTTTAACCATTTTTCACAACCAATGGCAACATTAATCACGTGGGAATGTAGTGAATTTTCCAATAAAAAAAAACTTTGTTATTAGTGCTTCTAGCATTAACAATCATCAGAATGCATCAAATGTTGATATCTAGGAATTCTTAAATTTTTGACCTGGCAAAAATCCTGTGTTGTGTTTGACAAGTATTGCAAAATATCTGCTGCAAAAATTATCTTCCCTGGTCTTGGCAGGTGCACACCATCTTGTCTGAACCCGTGCCCCAAATTAGGGTCAGATGTGCTGCACATTTCCATTTTTTAAAATGGGACATTTTTTCATGTAGGTGTTTACCAAAATTATGTTTTATTGACAGTGACCTGACTCTCCTTTCTATATGTGATTTCTGAAAAATATACCCTAACACCTCTACAAGCTATGCTAAGAGGGCCGTACATTCCCTACTATTAGTTAGAGAGTCCTTGTTAATGAGATAATTTGTACAGACTTGACTAGAAACAGATCAGTACTTCCTTGCATTAGGTCATTTTAAGGCCTGTGTCACATTCTCTATTTTTGCTCCTGGCAGACATAACACTATAAGACGTTTGTTATATTTTCTGCAGATATATGTATTAGTTCCTCTAAGAACTGAATCTCCAATTACAGGAATATCTTTTCAGACCAGATCTGAGCAACTCCTAATAATACAGCAGTATTCACACTATCAGTTGTAACTAAGGAAGGATCCTCATCGCCATTAGTCTTATGAATCATATTCTGCAGATAGACTAGTGGTGGACCGTAGCTGGGATAGCTACTAAAGTTCAAAAAAATAACACGGATATATGAAACTTGAATTATGTCACTGATAAAACATAACGAAAAAAAGATGAAAAAACACTTTGAAATTTACCTATGAAACAAATAACTCAGGTATTTCATATTTGGATGTGTTCATAGGTTCCAATGAGGAAGGTTTTACATCCAAGATACATAGAAAAAGCACATTCTCTAATGATTATCTATTTTTTGGTAGTGAACATCCACCACACATTTTCAAAAATATTATGAAGGGACAGTGCATTAGATGTGCCAGAATGTCATCAACTAGAGAATTCATGGAAGGAGAAATGGTTCTGTTAGCAGATTTATTTGAAAGGAGAGGATATCCCAGCAACATGATTAGTGACACCATTGAATTTGTCAAATCCCAATGGGGAATAAAATACAAACCACTGCTAGGTCTTGATAAAGATATGAACGCTAACTTGCAGAAAGCAAATATGGGTAGAGTGTGTGTTCTGACCTATACCCCTCACAGCACCAAGATTAAGGACATTATAAAGAAATATTGGGACATTATCACAGTATCAGATGTCAACAAAATATACTGGGTGAGGAACCCAAGATAGTATACAAAACTGGTCCCAACATCAAAAGATTACTGGAACATTCCAAGTTAGGGAAAGGCAGAAACAATAATAAAGACAAGGTTTTCACCAGAAAGTGCGGAAGATGCAAACAATGTACACATATAAACACCAACAGTGATATTGTTTTGAATGACATTAATCACAGTAAAATTAGGAGCATAGGTGGAAATTGCAGCACCAAGCACATAGTATATTTAGCTCTGTGCAAAATGTCCAGCCTATTATATAGGCAAAACAGAAAGAGAGTTAAAGAAACGATTTATGAGCATTATTATAAAATTAGGAAAATGGATAGTAAAATGCCCTATACAGACACATCAAGGAATATGGTGAGGGACACACATTCTCCTTTATGATAATAGATGAGGTGAAGGAAATTCCTTTGGAGGATTGGAAAACAAGACTGGCCTGTAAAGAAAGCAAGTGGCAGATTTTAACTGATTCCACTAGGAATCCAGGTATTAACGATTTTATAAGTATAAAACCATTTTAATTCTTGATACATAATATTTTTATGGCTGCAATATTTGATGAAATGTAAGTACATAGTGAATTTAATTCATGTTTTAGTATTTCAATCACAATACCATATGAATAATTATTTTAGTGACTTTTAAAATCAATATTTATAATTATATATACATTTGTATTTACTTTTGGTATGTATATACATAAATCACCAAGATTTATATGTTTTTTATATAGGTCCAATATTAGTTATGTTACAAATGGAGTACTGTTTCTTTAAATTGAGTAACAAAGTTTTGGTAAAAACTGTTTTTAAATGAGTTAATTAAATGTTTTGCACTAGTTCTGATGAAGTCTGCGATGGTGCAGATGAAAGCTCTCAACTAGTGCCTAAGGAATGCTATCGTTGTAATAAAGGATTTATTTTCAGTCTACAGCCTTTTTGCTTCCTATGAGTTTGGAACTTCTGAGTTTGTTTACACAGCAATTGTGCTAGTGCTTCATTTGCTTCCTGCAAGTCTGGAACTATTGAGTTTGCCAAGGAAGCTTCTTGTGTTTTTCTAACTACAAAGTATTGGATTGGGTTTTCTACCACAAGCTAAACGGATAGTCAGGACTTCCTGAGCAACCAGGCATTTGCTCTACAACATTTCATCAGCTTTTACAAACATTCTAAGGTACTTTTTTTATGGTTGTTGTGGTCTCCCACACAGACTGTTGTGAGTTGTGTTCAAGTTACTTTGCATCATTTGGAAGAGTTACAGGAATGTATATGCCTGGGATATAAACAGATTTAGTCCTACTTTACTTTTGAACTTCTCAACATCAGTGTATAACAGTGCATGAGTTTGGAACTTCTGAGTTTGTTTACATAGCAATTGTGCTAGTGCTTCTAGTGCTTCATTTGCTTCCTGCAAGTTTGGAACTATTGAGTTTGCAAAGGAAAGCTTCTTGTGTTTTTCTAACTACAAAGTATTGGATTGGGTTTTCTCTACCACAAGCTAAACGGATAGTCAGGACTTCCTGAGCAACCAGGCATTTGCTCTACAACATTTCATCAGCTTTACAAACATTCTAAGGTACTTTTTTATGCTTGTTATGGTGTCCCCACACAGACTGTTGTGAGTTGTGTTCAAGTTACTTTGCATCATTTGGAAGAGTTATAGGAATGTATATACCTGGGATATAAACAGATTTAGTCCTACTTAACTTTGAACTGCTAAACATCAGTGTGTAACAGTCTTTTTGTTACACTTTAGTTCAACATCTTGCCAATTCGGCGAAGCAGTGAGGTTTCTGTGGATTTAAAAGAAGTGTTTTTTCATCTTTTTTTCGTTCTGTTTTATCAGTGACATAATTCAAGTTTTACATATCCGTGTTTTTTTTGAACATCAGTAGCTATCCCAGCTATGGTCCAACACTAGTCTATCTGCAGGATCTGATCATATTTTATTAGTTGTTTGTTCTTGCACAATCTTATTAGTAGCCTTACAGTCATGGCGGAAGCAGTGGTTGGGCCGGCTGTATTGGATGGTGAAGAAATTCTACTTTTAAGGGCTGAAGTAGCCAGATTACACCAAGATGTCAGTAAGCTCACGGAATTAGTCACTTCGATTGTTAAATCTACACATATTAACGGTAAACATGAACGAACATCTTCCCACAAGGACATACCCAGGATTCAGGATAACAGCGAGAATGACTTGATATTGACAGTGGATACCAATGTTGAAATACCCAATGGACAGGGGTGTTTAAATCAAACAGGGTCATCACACAGAACGGGCAATATAGATATGAACCCAAGGCGTTGATGACCTATCGATACCTGAAAAGGACTTTACCTTCGATTTCAGCTTTTTCACAGTAGAGCTGAAATGGACTATAGGGGGCCAAGCCGAAACATGCACCCCCCAAAAAAACCTATTCTGCTATGGCATGCATGCCAAATACTAAAACTCAATGTACTATACCTAGTAATTCCAACTTGTTACACAATGAAAATACTGTAAGAAACAAGAGAGTTACACAAGGAAAACATGTTGATAATAATTATTCCACGTTTAATAAGTTTCTCAAAAATGATTATGCTTTTGATCCATCACACTCTAATGAAATGTTTCAACATCATGATAATGTTATAAACAAAAAATATGGGGATGATGATCAAAATGAATCCATCAAAAGTAGTATATACAAAATGGGAAACATTTTAATACAAATACAGAATATTAAAGTTGATAAAGCTTATTTGAAGCAATGCATTAATTTGAAGGTAGTTCCCAAAGGGATTAGGTTTTCAAACTACCTATGGGCCTAGAATACAATGAGAGTACAATTTCAGCTTTCAACAGTTTGTTTGATGATTTTGGCATTTGTTATATGAATTTGTTATTGAAGTGTTACGAGGATAAGTTGAATGTACTCATTGATGAAGTAGAGCATGTTAATGAATTTATTTTGTAACCCTGCATTTGAACAGTGGTATGATTTATACCACAAACAATTCCAAATGGCAGAAACCACAGCGGAAAATATTTTCCGAAGGAAAAACAAAAATTAGAGCGTGATATGGAGCTATATAGAACTTGTAAGGTATATGTTTGGCCACAAGATAGGAAAGAAAGATTAGATGAAGGATATACACATGTAAGAGGTAGAAGACAGGTGGACAGACAGGAAAATTTTCAGTGAGGAAGACACCATCAAAATTATGGAAAAACAAATTACCAGAGCAGCAGAAAATACAAGTAAAATCCAGAGTGTGTCAGTTTAGAATGACAGTTGGAGGTTTTACTGTCTCTCCTCCTGCCATTTTAGTTCCATCTAGAGAGATTGACGTGGTCCCATCTCCCCTCAACATCAAAAATGAAAATTCAAATGATGGACATGATGAAACTGTGAAAATAGACATACAGGAGGTAGATACATCAGAATTAGAAAAAGAAAAACCTAGTATCACACTATAAAGGCTTCAACGTACAACTACACAGATGTCCCTATTCATGAAGAATTATGTTCCCTTTTATGCAAAGGAACCAAATTCATCCCTACACAGAAATTCAATCTAGTAGATCATATCAAAGAAATCAAATTATATAGTCGCAGACTTAACCTGGCTCTACTATTTGAAAAAGGAAAGGATGATGAGGCCACATATATACCCACTGAATTAAAAAGAAAAAGTACATTTATACCTCAGTACAATTCACAAGTGAATGTATTTGAACAAATGATATGTAAAGAACTGTATCTACTCAACCATGAAATCACAAGAGAATATCGGAAAAAACAGGAATTAACAAAAGATAACATCTCCAAAGAAGAAAGAGCGGTACTGAATGAATATATGTATAAAAAGACGTAAGAATAATGAAACCCGACAAGGGGGGAGGGGCAGTTATTTATCCCCAAAAAGATTATATCACTGAGATATACCATATTTTATACCATTCTGGGAATTACCAACAGGTTTCAATCAATCAAATTAACCAAGGTTTTAGAAGAATTGACATAGCTTTGGAAGAATACTTTATTGATAACCGCATCACAGAAGAAGTATATAGGTTTCTAAAGTTGATCATCCAGTGATGGCTTGCATAATAGGAATACCGAAAATTCACAAGTCTCTGACCAAACCACCCTTCAGACCCATCATCTCAGGTTCAAAGTCAAAAACATATAACATAGGAGTAACGATCGATAGATGGATCTAAACATATTTATACACATGTACCATTCATCATCAAAGACTCATGGGATTTCTTGAGTAAACTCAGTCCTGACAAATGGACAGAACAATGTACATTCATCACCATTGATGTATGTGACTTATTTTCATGTATTCCTAAGGACGAGGGACTAGAGAGATTTGCCAGGAGTCTTAGAAAGTTTTCTACATTGACCTGGGATAAAATAAATCTAATCATGGATATGATGGGCCTAGTGTTGGATCACAATTATCTTACTTTCGAGGGTGAATTCTTCAGACAAAGCAAGGAGTTGCTATGGGCATCTTGTGCCCCATATTTGCAAACTTGGTTATGTCTGATTGGGAGAATGAATTCATTACCAACTGTGCATTCTCCAGCTACATCACCTTCTATGTAAGATTTCTGGACGATATATTCATTCTGTGGAAGGGACCCAACGAGACAATACCACAATTTATTGAATACATCAACAAACTACCAATTTTTGAAATTTACCTATGAAACAAATAACTCAGGTATTTCATATTTGGATGTGTTCATAGGTTCCAATGAGGAAGGTTTTACATCCAAGATACATAGAAAAGCACATTCTCTAATGATTATCTATTTTTGGTAGTGAACATCCACCACACATTTTCAAAAATATTATGAAGGGACAGTGCATTAGATGTGCTAGAATGTCATCAACTAGAGAATTCATGGAAGGAGAAATGGTTCTGTTAGCAGATTTATTTGAAAGGAGAGGATATCCCAGCAACATGATTAGTGACACCATTGAATTTGTCAAATCCCAATGGGGAATAAAATACAAACCACTGCTAGGTCTTGATAAAGAGATGAACGCTAACTTGCAGAAAGCAAATATGGGTAGAGTGTGTGTTCTGACCTATACCCTCACAGCACCAAGATTAAGGACATTATAAAGAAATATTGGGACATTATCACAGTATCAGATGTCAACAAAAATATACTGGGTGAGGAACCCAAGATAGTATACAAAACTGGTCCCAACATAAAAAGATTACTGGAACATTCCAAGTTAGGAAAGGCAGAAACAATAATAAAGACAAGGTTTTCACCAGAAAGTGGAAGATGCAAACAATGTACACATATAAACACCAACAGTGATATTGTTTTGAATGACATTAATCACAGTAAAATTAGGAGCATAGGTGGAAATTGCAGCACCAAGCACATAGTATATTTAGCTCTGTGCAAAATGTCCAGCCTATTATATAGGCAAAACAGAAAGAGAGTTAAAGAAACGATTTATGAGCATTATTATAAAATTAGGAAAATGGATAGTAAAATGCCCTATACAGACACATCAAGGAATATGGTGAGGGACACACATTCTCCTTTATGATAATAGATGAGGTGAAGGAAATTCCTTTGAGGGATTGGAAAACAAGACTGGCCTGTAAACAAAGCAAGTGGCAGATTTTAACTGATTCCACTAGGAATCCAGGTATTAACGATTTTATAAGTATAAAACCATTTTTAATTCTTGATACATAATATTTTTATGGCTGCAATATTTGATGAAATGTAAGTACATAGTGAATTTAATTCATGTTTTAGTATTTCAATCACAATACCATATGAATAATTTTTAGTGACTTTTAAAATCAATATTTATAATTATATATACATTTGTATTTACTTTTGGTATGTATATAAATAAATCACCAAGATGTATATGTTTTTTTATATAGGT
This sequence comes from Protopterus annectens, assembly GCF_019279795.1. Taxonomy (NCBI): domain Eukaryota; kingdom Metazoa; phylum Chordata; order Ceratodontiformes; family Protopteridae; genus Protopterus; species Protopterus annectens. The sequence goes on from NC_056750.1 coordinate 694,843,950, forward strand.
CCAATATTAGTTATGTTACAAATGGAGTACTGTTTCTTTAAATTGAGTAACAAAGTTTTGGCGCCAAAAACTGTTTTTAAATGAGTTAATTAAATGTTTTGCACTAGTTCTGATGAAGTCTGCGATGGTGCAGATGAAAGCGCTCAACTAGTGCTTAAGGAATGCTATCGTTGTAATAAAGGATTTATTTTCAGTCTACAGCGCCTTTTTGCTTCCTATGAGTTTGGAACTTCTGAGTTTGTTTACACAGCAATTGTGCTAGTGCTTCATTTGCTTCCTGCAAGTCTGGAACTATTGAGTTTGCCAAGGGAAGCTTCTTGTGTTTTTCTAACTACAAAGTATTGGATTGGGTTTTCTCTACCACAAGCTAAACGGATAGTCAGGACTTCCTGAGCAACCAGGCATTTGCTCTACAACATTTCATCAGCTTTTACAAACATTCTAAGGTACTTTTTTATGGTTGTTGTGGTCTCCCCACACAGGCTGTTGTGAGTTGTGTTCAAGTTACTTTGCATCATTTGGAAGAGTTACAGGAATGTATATGCCTGGGATATAAACAGATTTAGTCCTACTTTACTTTTGAACTTCTCAACATCAGTGTATAACAGTGTATGAGTTTGGAACTTCTGAGTTTGTTTACATAGCAATTGTGCTAGTGCTTCTAGTGCTTCATTTGCTTCCTGCAAGTTTGGAACTATTGAGTTTGCAAAGGGAAGCTTCTTGTGTTTTTCTAACTACAAAGTATTGGATTGGGTTTTACCACAAGCTAAACGGATAGTCAGGACTTCCTGAGCAACCAGGCATTTGCTCTACAACATTTCATCAGCTTTTACAAACATTCTAAGGTACTTTTTTATGCTTGTTATGGTGTCCCCACACAGACTGTTGTGAGTTGTGTTCAAGTTACTTTGCATCATTTGGAAGAGTTATAGGAATGTATATGCCTGGGATATAAACAGATTTAGTCCTACTTAACTTTGAACTGCTAAACATCAGTGTGTAACAGTCTTTTTGTTACACTTTAGTTCAACATCTTGCCAATTCGGCGAAGCAGTGAGGTTTCTGTGGATTTAAAAGAAGTGTTTTTTCATCTTTTTTTCGTTCTGTTTTATCAGTGACATAATTCAAGTTTCATATATCCGTGTCATTTTTTTGAACTTTAGTAGCTATCCCAGCTACGGTCCACCACTAGTCTATCTGCAGGATCTGATTATATTTTATCAGTTGTTTGTTCTTGCACAACCTTATGAATCATATTGTTTTTACTGCTTATTACATTTGCAAGCATACAGTTCTCATCCAGATGGCTTTGTACATCTATAGCTCAAGTCATGCTGTCAACATCTGTCTTACTCCTCTTCTGATCTTGCATTAATGTTCTTCAGTCCTGCTGGATTCAGTTTTGATTTCTTCCTTTTCACCTGCCCCTTGCATCTTTTTTCTACCTTCTCATTTGAAAAAATGATGCATTTTTTTCTGAAGACTGAATGTTTTCTGATAGAAAAATGTTATGATTCCTTGTAATGTGTGTGTTACATAACAAAGCACTTCCCTTTTTACTATGTATTCTCTTTGCAGACGTTTATCAGTTTATTTTTTTTTCTTTGTCATTTGGTGTGAACTTCTTCATTCCCTTCTTTATTTTTTATTTTCTTCTATACATTCTGAATCCTCAGACTGCTGAACACTCGTGTCCAGAATTCCAAAGTTGTCAATGATATTATCTTGTTCAATGAGGGTAGAGTGATCTTTAGAGACAAAAGGCACTTCCTTTCATAAGTATATTCCATTTGTTCTTTGCATAACATTATTTATCTCATCAGTTCAGTCATTAATATCTGTAACAACAGTTCTCCAAGCTATGCCAATTGTGCATTTTACAGTCAGATCTGCTGTAACAACCATAATAGATTAACAAATATATGGTTTAGACTACTATGGTTTAGACTACACTGTTTGAATATTTATAATTCTGATAACATTTTAGAGAAGAAGAAACAAGAAATCCAAGGACACGAGAAGGCCAGCTGCTAGTTTTACATCTGTGACACACGTTATCCTGATCCTCTCCACTGCATAAAATGAATGCAGGTAGTGTCTTTGGTATCAGAGGTGGAGAGGAGGAGCAACACATATCTTATGGTAAGTATGGGAGCAGCACACTGACAGTCACTCACTCTTTTGGTACTGGTATTTGCCCATTGTGCCCTATGTTTGAGTCTGTATTACTAATTCTGGACTTATCAACTTGCATGGGAAAAGGTAGCCCAGCCAGTAAACTTTGTGAATATATGCTCTTGATCTCAGATTGTGTCATATGTCATGTGTAAATGGCATCATTGTCAACAGCCACCTAAATGTTAAAGTCAATCTGCTGTGATGCACGATAGGCTGGCATTGATGCTCCTTGTGATGCTGTACCTGTGAACAAATATGTGGTTTAATACAGTATGCCTCATGAATTTGCTGTCAGTAAATCCCTATACAAATACCAGTACAAATAAAACAGACCAACCATGTCTCCATGCAACCGAATAAAAAGAAAATCCGAGATGCACACTAAATGGCTCATGTAGTGTCTTCGGTCACCAACAGGTATTCACCCTGATTAAATCAATGCAAAACACCATCAGAACCATGAAATAAGACCAACAAGGTTTAAAAATCCCTCTATTCTATCATATGTTCCATTTTCTGATCAGAATTATCTGCCAAAAATTGCAGTGTGTGTATCATAAAACTTTGATCAGAAAAATGTGTTAAAAATACTTAAGTTCATAATTTAAATATAAAGATAATTGAAAGAGATGGAAATTTAAGAGGTAAAAATATAAATATATTCATATTATAGTTTAGTGGCCCTGAGTTTAAACACTGACCAATAGAAGATTGGAAGTTTGACATTCCAGTGTATTTAAATAATACATTATTATTTTTATTATTATTATTTTAATTCAGCGTAAGCATGTTCATTAACTTTTTCAAAATTGCTCTTTGATTTTCTCCACATAACATTTAGAGCATTCCTTACAAATCGATATACATATACATATATATATATATATATATATATATATATATATATATATATATGGTTCCCCTTCACAAAGTCGAACGGCCACAATCTCGAAAGTCATATGGTCAAGACCATATGCTCGAAATTGTGGAAGCTCGACTCTGTGAATGAGGAACGGCATACAGCGCAGAATGGGAGATTTCCCTTTCTGCGCTGTAGTGCGATCTCGGAGTTGGAATAAATAAGTAGCAGGGGGTATGGGGTGTGTGGGGGGGTTTTCCCCTCTGCAGAAACACTTTGTTGTGTTGCGTTTTTCTGTTTTTCAGCTCCCTTTCACAAAGTCAAGCTTCAGAAATTTAAGCATATGGCTTCGGCCATATGCATTTTGAGTTTCTGAACGTTCGACTTTGTGAAGTGGAACTATATATATATATATATATATATATATATATATATCTGTGTGTGTGTGTGTGTGTATAATTGTGCTATGCACCGAAAACAGTATGGCCGACTCTGAAATGGAAGCCCCAGGAATCGTAAATAGTAGTTGTACAATGGTAGCATCCCAAAAGGGTAAACACCTGCTTGTCATTGATGGGTACTTGTACCACTTAGAATGAAAGCAAAAGACAAAGAGATACTGGGGATGCAAATATAAGGCTATAGAAGGCTGCAAAGGCAGAACAGTCACTGCTCTAATGCCAGACTGGGATCGCTTAGTAAAGTCAGTTGCCCGTAATCATGGCAGGGGTCCCGGTGAAGTGCAACGGTGCATTGTATGTGGAAGCTTAAAGACCAGGGCTACTTACAGCAGGGATATGTCTCATAGTGCAAGATGCGGTAGCATCAACTTCGCTAGATACAATCCACTCTGCACCCCACAAAAAGGCACTACTCCAACAAGTGGGTAGAGTAAGGCGTAAGATAGGTCCAACAGCTGGGATGAAAGACCCCACATTACAAAGCCTTGATTTCACTAAGTTCCCCCTCAAAGATGGGACATTGGGACATTTATTAGTAAGGCAATGTCTGATGAAACAACAGACACTTATGTTGTGGTGTTGACAACAGTTGAGAATCTACATGACCTTAGCTGCGCCTCCATCTGGTCAATGGATGGTACGTTTTTTACTAAAGGTAGAACCGTGAGGCAACTGTACAGTATACATGGCTTCTTAACGTACGGGGAGCAAAGTAAGGCTGTCCCACTAATTTACTCATTGATGTCTAAGAAATCCCTCAAGTGCTACTATTACCTGTGGCATTGTATTTTGTACTTATTTGAAGAGCAGGACTTGGACGTTACAGTGCGTTATGTGCTCTGTGACTTTGAAATCACCGCTTTAAAAAGCATCAGAAACAATATGCCTGCAGTACGCTCAAAGGGCTGCTTATTTCACTTTGGGCAGAATTTGTGGAAAAAAGTGCAGTCACTGGGTCTGGCATCTGTTTACAACAGGAAACAGTCATTCCAACTGGCCATTAAGTCCCTAGTAGCCCTAGCATTCCTGAAAGAAACAGATGTGGAAAGTACATATGCGCTTATAAAGGAGGCATTCCCAGCTGAAGGGAAGGACATGTTGAAATACTTTTTAGAGTGGTATGTCTATGGCAAACAACGAAGATTTAATACTAGACTGTCCTCATGTATGAGGTTTCCATCATTGTTTCCAATTACATTTTGGAACATTAGTGAGTTGAATGAATTGAGCTTACCACATACGCAGAATTCCATAGAGGCATGGCACAGGAGACTGAAATGCCTCCTAGGTGGGAAGGGTACTAACTTGTCACTGTTATTGTCCACTCTGGTTGCAAAACAGAACCGTATAGATGGGTTGCGGGTGAGGATGGCAACAGGTTACATACCTTCACCTAAAAAGAGGAAACTCATTGCTAGGAGTGAGCAGTTTCACATGTCATTTCACATTGAGAGGACTATTCCCCGTTAGAGTTCGTGAGGGTGATTTCCAAACTACTGAAAATGTGAGCGAACGTTCCTACACTGTGATGTAACTAGAGGATGCCTTACTATACTATACTTTTGTGCTTTTTGTTGAGCTACGCTCTATGGCTTGCAGTGTTTAACACAAATGCTTTGTCGGTGTTGTCAGTGTCGTGTTCTGACTTTCGTTGTTGTGAAGTGTCAATGTTCTGGTGTCGGTTATGTGCATGTCGGTTATCTGAACGTTCGGTCTTATGAGGCAGACTCATATAGATATATATATATATATATATATATATATATATATATATATATATATATATTCAAGAATAAAAAACACTTGGCACGGCAGGACCCGGAAGCATGTAAACAAAGGCTTTCAAAATAAGCAGATGAAGAAATCAAACAGCTGCTAGGTCTCCAAAAAGATCCTTTAATATAACAAGGCAAAGTAAAAATCCACACTATCTTCCAAGCCCTTTCACTCGACCACTTGCGAGCTTTTTCAAGGCAAAAAACATTGCTGGAAGTTCATTCACATTAAATACTTCCAGAATCATCACATGACTTCCTGTGAACCTTTCCCAACAGGAAAATCACCATATAAGGAAATTCTAAAATGCATACTTATTATCATTAAAAATAATTCATTTTCTAAAAATCTTGGCAACTAGATACCATATTAAACATAAAATCAAATCAAACTGTTAAAATGTGGCAAAAAAACAATTCTGCAAAATATTTTTATAATCACAAATAAATGCAGTGACCCCTTTACCCTCGGGGGTAAAATCAAAACTCCAAATTGAAACCTAGAGTTACTTGTATAGCATTGTAAAACATTTCTTTCCTAAGTTTCAAGTATATAACATGACATTCCATATATCTTATTATAAGATTTTGTAAATTCAAAAATGAGTAAAACAATAAATGTCATGTTGTACCAAACTGTGTTATAAACGGGCTTGCCTCAATTTCAGAACACTACTAATGTTAAAGGTGTCATTCAGACCTGGGTATCTAGTAGCGTCTAAACGGAGCTGCCAAAATAGCTCACGGTATTCTAATTTTGACTCCCAACTGCCCCCTCTTATATCCGGTTGTACCTGTTCCAAAACCATTTTTGCCACATTTTAACAGTTTGATTTGATTTTATGTTTAATATGGTATCTAGTTGCCAAGATTTTTAGAAAATGAATTATTTTTAATGATAATAAGTATGCATTTTAGAATTTCCTTATATGGTGATTTTCCTGTTGGGAAAGGTTCACAGGAAGTCATGTGATGATTCTGGAAGTATTTAATGTGAATGAACTTCCAGCAATGTTTTTTGCCTTGAAAAAGCTCGCAAGTGGTCAAGTGAAAGCGCTTGGAAGATATTGTGGATTTTTACTTTGCCTTGTTATATTAAAGGATCTTTTTGGAGACCTAGCAGCTGTTTGATTTCTTCATCTGCTTATTTTGAAAGCCTTTGTTTACGTGCTTCCGGGTCCTGCCGTGCCAAGTGGTTTTTATTCTTGGTTGGATTTTGCTCTTAGTTCTGGTGTTTTTTGGTCGATATATATATATATATATATATATATATATATATATATATATATATATATATTTATATTTATATATACCACCCCCTTAGTGGCACAATTATCAGAGGCCAAGGGGGTCTTATGTGGAAAAGAGTCAAAAGTAATATAATCTTCTCCAGTATGCGGGGGCATTGATTACATTAAACAAATTTTCCTAGTACCACTCCCTGCCATACATTTGTTGTGACAAATGGGGTGCTCAAGAAGGATTTTACAATTTCTACCTGTTTTGTAAACAAATTAAGTCCATTGCCTAAGGTTTTGAAAACTCCATGATTAACTTTTAGTATACTTCATTTGTTAAAAACTATGTCCTGACTAACTGCCCCTTAAAAAGTTCTTCTTACAGAGGTACAGATGACAGCTGTTGAAATCAAGGTAACTATTGGATATCTGGTACAGATGACAGCTATAGAAATCAAGGTAACTATTGGAAAAAAGATGGCTTTCTGTAAATTTTAGACCAAAAATACATTTTTGATGGTCCTTAAAAATAGTCACATCTGAATAATCTACTCTGCCAATGCAGTGACTATGGGTGAATTTAAGAAAAGTTGTAGTGTTGCAGAAAAACAAGAATGTGGTGTAGATAATTGGTTCAACCAACAACTGAGCAAGAATAAAGCACAGACAAGAGAGGATGAACCAAACCACAGCAGGCAGCAGATAAACTAGAATTCCGTTTAATGGTAAACACTTTCACAACACATCAAGCTGCTTCATCAGACACTCAAGAAATGTTTACAAGTTGTTTACATTTATGTGCAATGTGTTTATATTTCTAAATGTTTACTGCCTAGAAGACCATTTTTAAACTGATTATAGATATGCTTTTGTATGCGTCTTTAAACAAAGATTAAATTTATTACTCCATTTATTTGAACAAATGATTTTATTGGCTATTTTTACTTTAAAAGTAAGGTGTTGAGATGTAGTGCTATTGATGTACAATACAAAGTCAACTGGAATTGTGTTAGTCTCTTTCCATAGAATAAAAGTATGTCTGCTTGTTATTTTAAACTTCTTTTTAAGGGGTATAATCTTGTACCTATTTCCCCTATGCATTTGGCAGATGTTTTGATAGAGTTGAAATTAATGCACTTTGAAATACAGCTGTGTAATTAAACCTACAATTGAACACCAATACCTCTTCTGATGAAGTGAACATTTTTCCATCCTATACTCCTTGTTTCAAGAAGTAACATATATACAACCCCCCATGCAATCCTACACTGGCCATCATTGAAAAGTCACATGAAAGGGATTTATACGAGTCATCCAACTAAGGAAAATAATGGCTGCTTCTTACTGAGCTTAGGAGTAACTCTAATTTGAGGATTATGAAGCTGGACAAGGCTGGGGGGGTAGTTATTGTAGATAAAATAGATTACACAATGACATACAAGGAGGGAGTCCTGGGAAACTAAACTGGAATATAGAGAACTAATTTGGCAACTTCTTTTAAATGCACCTCACTGGTTCATTTTAAATGGCCAAGTCTCTGTTGTTCCAGTACTTAAACTCAGAGCTACTAAAATATAATATGAATGTTTTTCTATTTTTAACTTAACTTAAATTTCCATCTGTTTCATTTATCTTTGTATTTAAATTATGGGTTTTAAAATATTTTTAAGACATTTTCTGATCAATTTTTTATGCTATACACATTGCTATTTTTGTCAATTAATTCTGATTAGGAGATGGAACATATGTAATTGCATAGAGGGATTATTTAAACCTTATTGGTCTTTTTATTTGATGGTTCTGATGAAATCCTGTGATTTCTAAAGGGACTAAAGGACTTAAACATTCTGTTTATTTATATTGTGTTTTCTTTATTGAAATTTTGTTTCCTGGTGTTTTGCATTGATTTAATCAGGTTGAATACCTATTGGAGAATGAAGACACAACCTGAGGTGGCTTGCCTCACCTTCTAAAAAGAAGTTTAAAGGCGAAGAGTGATGTTTGAGATTTGCTTGTCTCCCATAGTTTTGTTCTTTTTGTTTGTTTGTTTATTGGCACTCAGCATTTTAAGTGCCAACATTTCAACAGGCAGCCATAACACTGGCTTCATTCAACTAAAACCGAAGCAGGGCACCTCCTGCATACTTTGTCAAACACTGCAACATGAATCTGGTCCTTAATCAGGAATACAACAGTATTATTTTCACTTACTTTTTTTTTTTTTTGTGTGTGTGTGTGTGTGTGTGTGTGTGTGTGTGTGTGTGTGTGTGTGTGTGTGTGTGTGTGTGTGTGTGTGTGTGTGTGTGTGTGTGTGTGTGTGTGTGTGTGTGTGAGAATATATATTTGTTTTTGATCACAGTACTGAAATGTGAAATGATATCCCTGAGAGACTGCAAGAGACATGATTGTACTAGAGGATTTTTTTGTGAGAGGGGAAGGGTCTGTAGCATATTTGTCAATCTGATGTTCCGTTTCATGATATTCAATATTGTCTTTACAATATGGTCCTGTGCATTGCTGTTTTCAGGTGCTACTAGCTCTGACAAACATCAAAAAGTGCTAACAGCAGCATTTACTACAAAACGACATACTCACAAGGCAAGCAAACTTGATAATGTGGCAGTGGGGGTAATAAAATTCTTTCCAACCAGTATCCTGTAAGCTCATTCTACACTATCCTTAATATATTGCAGATATCCAACTTTATTCTTCCTCTTATACCCTTCACTGCACATTTCATAAATAATTTTCTTTCACTTTGGCTTTCTTACACTCCTCCCAGTAATGCACTAACTAGAGGTACACAAAAGGGTGACACTCATGATGTTTCAACAAATGTTATTCAGTTTAAAAAGTTTGATCAAAAGTAAGGCTTGTAGAAACAAATGTAGCACTGCACAATATGCAACTCTTTTCTAGGTTGTATGCAGGTTTGCATAGTAGTGAACATGGGATGACAACTGCAAAGATAGACCCAAGTCTTACTTGTGTACAAGCTTTATTGCACTTTGTGCACGCTTGTGCAACCTGTCACTTCCTGAGCTGTTACAGTCATGTTGTTTTGGGATTTTTTTTCACACCCTAGCATTCTCACTTTCACATAAAAGGCACCATTTTGCTTTTGACTCTAACAGTAGCATTGTTTCTTTTGAGAGAGCTCAAGATATAGCCCAAAGCTGAGATGATTAGGAAGGTAAGAATTTAATTTATCTTTATTTTATCAAGTAAATGGAAAAACTGCAAGGTGCAACAGGAAGGCTGACCAGAAGGCATAGTGCTTGGGTGGATCTTGCTGATGGGTCTACTTAATTGACAGGTATACCATGTACTGGTGAGTAATGCTACCACTGTTTTGAAGACCTGCAGTGCTCATAGCTTATCCAGTGGTGACAAAAGTGCAAGAGCAGTGATCAGAGTCGTACAGTAAGTATTTTTTCTCTGCATTTCCAGTAATACAATTCCTTAGCAATCAGGCCCAGAGCATGGTCAAATGGGGACCTATGCAGGGTAATATGTCAGGGCTTCCGTCCCACAGCAGCATCCTCCAACCATTCCTGTATTCTATTTCTTGGCTATTTTGCCCCAGATATCATAAACACTTTTCAAATCTCTCAGTGTACATACTGTTTTCTTCTTTACTTCTACATTAATTAGAAATATTTAACACTTTTATTTCACATTTTTTACCTCAAACACTGATAGCTATTTGCTAAACAAAACAATACAGTCTCACAATGAAAACAGACTTATCATGAACAGTAAGCTTCTCTGCCATTGAAGTTGATGCCTTTTGGACTTATTTACAAACAGAAATCTTTGGACTTTTTTGTTTAAAGATTTTTTTTTTTATCAGCCTCTAAGCAAACACTTATCTCCCCGGCAGCCAACACAACCCCTAGGCAACTGCCTAAATTATCTAGTGCCAGAGCCAGCTCTGTTAGGAATGTCATACTTATAGGCTACTGCTGCTGAACTAATGTCAACTTTGCAGTCTGTCCATTTAAAGTACTTAGCAGATTAATCTCTTTGGACAGCCACACTGATCAGCATACAGTCAGTTTTACCTGAGTACCCTTAAGGAGTAGTTATACGTGCCTTATTTTTCTTAAAAAATGAAAAAAGAAATTTCAGTTACTGAAAATGTTCCATCTCTGTACAACTTTACTTATGTAATAACTATAACACTGTTTTATTCCGGTACTGCATGTAGTAAATAACGTCATTAAAAAAACATAAATGTGATGGTGGTGGAAAACGGGCCTTTTGAGTATGTAGGTATTCATTACAGTTCTCAGTGGTTAGACGTAGACTGCGGCACTTGTGATTGTTTCCACTTTCTTTACAGTTAGCAAATATAATAAACAGTTTATTATAAAATCTTTGCTTATAATAAAGCAGACGTGACAGTATTTTACTTTTTGATTTTCCTTTTTTTTTGCAGCATGAGAAGAGACTGACATTAACTGCCACCTATATTACAGGATGTTGTAGTGATTGGTACCCTAACCTCAAGTGTATTTCCCCTACCAAACAATAAGCAATTTCTTTAACTCCCCTTCTATAAAAACAGAAAGGGGTTCAGTAATCCATCTGTTTCCAGAAATGACTGGTCGCATTGGAGGGTCATGTAGATTCGTATGCACTTTAGGCATTCCATTGATGCTAGGTATAGTAGGATGACATACTTGAAAAAACAATTAGGATTTGAAAAAGGTATTATACCGAAAGTGTTTATCTGGTTTATGAGCCAGTGTGTTTATTTTATTTTATCTTATCATCGTATATTTTATTCAAGTTTTCAAGTTTCAAGTGTTTTTAAGTGGAATTGGTGGCAGAACCATTTGTCTTTGGAAAAGTAGAATTTACTGACAAAGTTCATAAACTTACAAAGATCATTGAAGACTTTGAAGGTAAGTAGGACTTGCACATATATGCAAAATACATATACCTACATAAGCATTCCTGCACAATTCTTAGCTGAATTTGCACACTTTGCATAGTTTTCTTGGGTGGTTCTTCCTACGTTTTAATTGTGTGAAAACCAGGGCCACTAGTCTGTGCTGGCTGTGCATTTGCTTATTGAAAAAGTGGTGCCTTTGACACATTCCTCTTGCACACGTGTGCAGTGCAGGAATATGACAACCAGCATAATTTGATAATCTGCTACTTTACTTATCAGAGTCTTATTAGTTACCCTTACAATGTTGAGCTCCTTGCTCATTAGAAGAGCAAAATTTCAGTGGTTAGATTCTTTGCATCATAGTTCTAGCATCACTGTTCTAAGGTGCAGAATTAATTTCTGACCTCCAGTAACAGTTTCGGTGAAGTTTATATGTTCTCCTCATTTGTATGGGTTTTATCTGACTGTTCTGGTTTCTTCTAATGCCCCAAACACGTGTTGGTAGAGTGGCTATTCAAATCTCTCACAACATGCTGTATTTACTTTTGCCTTTTTTGTCTAAGTCAGGGCTGAAAAGGGACTCAATAATAATGTCTGTGCAGTACAACAAGTAGATATTGCTAGTTTTTAGTCTGTTCTATGATATAATGCTATAAGGGAGCATGCATTCTGACTTAGTGTGAGCATGCATTCTGACATGATTATTATTTGACTGTTTCCTCTTTCCAAAAACAGACGTTATACCCCGGACAAGGTAATTATACTGCCCTACAATCCCATGGAAGATGATCTTTGCATCTATGCACAATGGCAGTGTCCAGAATTACTGCTTACTTTTAGAATCTCTAAACAAAACACTAGAAATATTCTTGGCTTGCAATGCTCTCTTGTTTACATTGCATATTGGGTTTTAAATATGTTGCAATGAAACTTTTTTCTTAAACTACAAAAGAGTGATTGTTTTTCCCTAAGGCTCTAATTACTTTCTCTCATTCTTTCACCTTTTATCATGTATATTTATATCCCAGCTTCATCTGCACTCAGACAATATGAATAAAAAAGCCAAGGATGAATCCAAAAGACTCAATAGATTTATGACTCTGCTGGAAGTGAAAGAAGGCAGATGTGAATAACAATGCAGGGTAAATGAAATGTAAAACCCCCGCAGAATGGGTACATCTATGACCTAGTGATAAGAAAAGGAGGAGGAAATAATGTGAGGGCTACAAGTATGAAATTCATATGACAATCTAACAAACTTATTAATTTTTACTGCTTAAAATAGATATGATAGTACTTTTTAAGTGTATGCATTACTCAGGAATACAAGAACAATCTTGCACTTTCTGTTCTCATTTGCCATCTGCTTCTGATGTCAGATTTTGATGAATATGACAGAGGAAGACTACAAGAATCGTTAGGGACATGAAATGGTCAGCACTTGAAGTCAAACTCAGTATATCCCTTCCTCAATATCTCTTGCTTACTCATTAGTTTTTTAAAGCTCTACAACACAACACAACCATGACCTCACTCCACACGTTTTTTAAGCATCTTGGTAGTATTCCTGCCAAGTGTGGTCTTTAAATCTCCCCATAACTCTGGCTCCCATTGCTGTACCCACTGTAGTTATATACTGCAAATAAAATAATAAATCTGATTTTTTTTTATTTAGACTTAATTACTGCAGTGATTATTATGTTAATGAGACATATTTTCCTTTCACTGTAAATACTGCTGCTGAATTTTTTTACATTATTTTACTGTGAGGCTCTTGTTAGTCACTGCAGTTCCTATAAAACAGTCCCCTTGGATCAATTTCCATCTTATTTAACAATCAATCAGTCTCGCCCCCCTGAGCCAGTGGTAAAACATTACAACCGCTGTGAATCACCTTCTTAATGCCTTCTACCAGCACCTACAGGCAGGACTGCATGGATCCAAACAAAACAAAGACTCTCTGTCTCAAAGGCAAAGCAAGCAGTCTGGTGGTGGACCCCCCCCAGCCAAAAACAAGCTCTACAACAAAAGAGAAGCTAGACACAGAGCAAATCAAAATCCTTGAAAGGTAACCTTTTTTTGATCAAAGTAAAAAAAAAGAGCTCTCATAAAATAAATCAAAGGCAAATTTTGAGAAAAAAAAATCACAAGGACTAAAAAGACAATCATAAGGCCTTCTTTAGCTATGTTAGAAACCATATCAATAAATATATTCTTATGAATCTAGAACTGGTAAGCAAATGCAAAATTGTTGCATATGCTGTAGTAAGTGGAATGCAGTAGTTGAGCTAAGTAGACAGGATAGTAAAGGTAGATGAAGGTATGAACTAATGTTAGGGCTAACAATTTCACCTGGATTTGAGAAAATATGTCCTCATTCAGAAGGTGTTAGATGTCTAGGATAATTTTCTTTTGATCAGGTTATGGGGGTCAATATGTAACAATGATTTGAGGAATGTGTATGACAAGCTGTATTGTCTGCCATGGAAAGGAAGAGGTAGCTGGAATTTAACAGGTAGTATGTGAACATTTGTTTCTCTTCCTAAATGTGACCTCTACAAATATGCCCTGATCTCTAAGCCATACCTCAACTTCGTAGAGTAAAAAATCTGGACAAATCCAAAAATAATGGGCAGACAAAGATTTTAAACATTGCTTTCATAAACTTGGAAAGTTGCTATTATAAAAGGTCTCGTGTTAACGTGCATTTTCTGAAGGATATGAAGTTTGAAACTCAAATGATTATCATTTAGTGAATTCAGTCCTCTCTAATTTGCCACAAAAATCTAGAAACCACAAACTTTGAGGAACAGACTAAAAATATGAGGCAAAAATCTGTACACTCTGTGAAAATCTGGACAGTTGAGAAGTATTCTGTAAACTTTTATTGTTTAGTGTTCACTGATTTTTTTTCTGATGCACAGTTTTGCAGAAATGAGGCCTACATATTTTAAACTGATTTGAGCTGGGGTAACTGCAGACATATGATTGTCTGTTCACATTCAGATCCATTTATAGTAACATTCATATTCTATCTATATATATAAAGAGAGAGTGAGAGAGATGGTATACTATTTATAAAATAAGACAAAAACAAACTGTTCAGGTTTCATGAGGAACTTTTTGTCCTGTTTTTACAGCAAGCATACCATAGTTACTTTTGAAATCCACCATTTCAGATGTTAGTATTTAAGTCCCTACTCTTTCATTTGCCACAAAATAAAAACCTAAATGATTGTGATGGTTCCTGCCTTCTCATAACACCTGCAATCAACTATGCGTCCTGCCAGTATTTATTCCTAAGTTTTGCTGGAATTTTCCTCTGAATAAATCATTATTTTGACTTTTTTTCAGTAAAATACACAGCAGTACAATTTTATTAGCCATACCATTTAGTTTGTCATTGTGTGCACACAATTACTGGTTTCTACATGGAACTAATGATTGTGGATTTGGCCTTGAATATCTGTTGCAGTTGTTTAATTTTTACTTCCTGCACTGCGGTTAACAAAATGGTATTATTTTAATTAAGACATGCCCACTTTACAATTTTTAGATACTTATATTCATCTATGAAACTGAGTGCCATTATATGAACAATGTATTTATGCTTTACTATGGATACCTGCATTTTGTTAGTGTTTATTCCCTGACCTTGACAATTCTTTTCAACACTGAAAAAATGGTTAATGTTTATATATCATTCTTGCTGTGTGTTGTTATTGGAGATATTCTGACAAGGGTGAATTTTACTATGTCAAGAAAAGGAAAATAAATCAGAAAGGGTATAAATTAACATATTTTATGTGTGAAAGAGTGTGATATTGCTTAAACCGATGATTGACATATGACTTAATTAAGGAACACAAACATATGTCACAAAGAGCACAAGTAGTACTTAAGTGTATTGTATAATGATTACAGGAAATTCATTTACATCCTCACCACTCATTTAATTTGTAAAAGGAAAGAAAGAGATAGACAGAGGAAAAGAAGAGATATGGAAAAAGAATGGGAACCACTGACAGAACGAATAACTGCTGGCAGCTAGAGTGATGAAAAAACGTGGAAGGCGAAACAAGGAAAGGTAGAGAGAGGATGAGTGAGACAGTGGAAGACAGAGGTGGAGAGTTGGTGCAAATGTGATAAGAAGAGACAGACAGATAAACAATGAGGCATACAGAAACACAAGAAGATACAGATACTTAAAAAAAAAAAAACAGAGGTAGAGATTAATCAAGGATTTCTAAAAACAGAAGGATGTAGTAAAATGAGTAAATATGATAGCTGGAAATAAGCAAGATCAGTTGTTTATCCAAACAGAACTTTTGAATCCGAAAAAAGTCAGGTGCACAGAGTTATACTTCATGTGTGAGTAGATCACTATTAAATAATAATTAAGAAAAAATGGAAGAGAGAGAGAGAGAGAGAGAGAGGAACAGTTCTGATAATGAGCTATATAGTATATATAGCTATATAATAGTAATTATGACAAGTAAGTGGGTGCATGAGGTACATGTGAGACTAGATACATGAACTAAATAAGCCGGAGTTTAGTGTAGCCTGAAGGGGCTTCCCAGATTTACAGATTGTTTATTTGTTAAATATTTATTATAATTTCATATATCAGTCTCAGTGTATCAGTCTTAATCACAAATAATATGCACTTGCAAACCAACCCTTAACTCACTCCACTAAGGTTTCTTAAGTACATGGGTGTCATTCTTGCCAAGTTCAGACTAATCCCTTCCCGCAATCAATGCTGCAGTGCTGTATCACAATATACGAAATGAAAATTATGACAAATTATTTAGGAAGGTGAAAATTAGAATTTATTAAAACTACAGTTCTAATGTTTTGATTTTAGGTCTTCAAAACCAATTAGAAAACAAGAATCAGAAATATTATTATTTAAAAACATTTTTCTTATTAATTTTAGTATTACAACAGATACCAAAGTACTAAATTTCAGAAAAAAAATCATTTTATGATGTGTTGTCCCACACTTCTGTTCCATATGTTCTAATACGGACTTAAGTTAGGCCCTGTCCTAAAAGTTTGCATAATTGTTCTACCTGGTCATAAGAATAAACCGTAGCTGATGTCTCTTTAGAGAGCATTGTGAACACTCATGATACTTATACAATACAGAGTAATCCACTCAATAATGTCATTAAAATCTAACTTTGCATATGGAAATGTGAAGGGTCTTCATAACATATATGAATAATATGGAAAAGATCAAAGACACGAACGGTCAAAAATTGTTACAA
The DNA here is from genome assembly GCF_019279795.1 of Protopterus annectens. NCBI lineage: Eukaryota > Metazoa > Chordata > Ceratodontiformes > Protopteridae > Protopterus > Protopterus annectens. The sequence goes on from NC_056750.1 coordinate 694,860,634, forward strand.
AACTAGTCATTGGTTTTAAGAATGACTTAATAGTCACGTGTCCATGTGTATGTTCATGTTTATACATGCACATACCTCTCAACATCTGTTCATTAAGATCAAAGCACGTGCTTTTAAAAACATATCAGAGGGTCATAAAGAGGAACACTTTCTTATTTTTTCAGAACTGAGTGTCCTACAATCACTGTGGAGGATCTTTGAAGTGACTTAACTTTTGTATTTCATAATGTATTTATGGAGAAAAATCAGTAAATCTAAGAGACGTAATGCCAAACATATGGGACAAAATTAAAGCATTTGATAGGTCAATCTGTGTGTATTTGTGTGTGCAGGTGTGTGTTTGTGTCAGGTGTAAATGTAACAGTTACTGTTCAATAAACTAGTGTGCAGATTGTGTAGTCTTACTTAAATATTCAGATTATTCTATCTCAGGGACTTCTCCTGACCTTGAGATACAATGACCTCAGAGTTACCACACATAAGTAGTAAGGATCTAAAAAACACAGGACCCCATATCAGGTCAATAGAGAGCAAAACTCCTGTGCAAAAAGGTGTCTTTTAATATATTTTATTTTAGTTTGAAACTACACTTTTTTAAGAAATGTACCCATTTGTGATAGCATTTGTATGTTGACCACGCAAAGTATACCTTAAATGAATTGTAAACTAAATAACTAAATAACAAACTTTACTTCTGACAACATTTTTCACTAAAAAAATGCAATAAAACATAAACAAAACACCACAAAGGATAGCAATACCATAGGTTTGTCTGCATAATGCTAATGTTACAGAAAAATCCCCTGCACTGCATTACTAGTGTTTGCTGACCTTAACTCTAATGCAGTACCTTATAACACATATACCCACGCATACATGGTTATAAATAATTATGAATTCCTGAAAGTTGTTCAATGAATATATCTTCAGTGACTAATCTGTCAGCAGTATTTTGTCAATAGATTAGCTGAGAGAATAATATGCCATTGTAGGACTGTTGTAATAGCGAGTACAAGAAACATACCCTTTCTTCACTATTGAGCCATCATGGAATTGGTATATATATAAATATATATATATATATATACATATATATATATATATATATATATATATATATATATATATATATATATATATATATGTGTGTGTGTAGAAGATACAGTACAGGGATGCAAAGAGCTTGCCGGATGCAAAAATAATTTTAGTTTCATTTAAGTTTAGCTTTTTTTAATATAATTGTTTTGTGGTTTGGTGATTCTGCAGTCAGCATTTTGTATTTGATTATGAGTGTTTTATACTTATCTGTGTTAATATTACATTATATAATCAGTCATTCTCACACACACACACACACACACACACACACACACACATTGATTATTTGTTGAGATATAGAATGTGTGCGAGAAAATGGAACAAATCTTTGATAATATAAGTATGTAAGATTACTGCATTTTTTCATCCCATTCCATAACATAACAGAGCCCCAACTTTGGTCATATTTTCCCTTGATCTTGCCCATTTCATCTTTAATACAATCACTTTCTATGGGCATTGCTTTGAATGTCGCCCCTTTGGGTACAAATTAAGGTAAGGATATGATCATCCTGTACTTGACTGGAAGCTAGAATTTTTTTCCTGCCATTTGAAGTTTATATCCTCATTCTTACAGTAGTCCAGCCACAGCTTTCATGTACTCTCAATATCATGTATGTTACACTGTCCTCAGTCTCAACTCCTGTCCACACACACACATATACAGGCAAATATTGTATGATAGGGACTGGTTGAGATTGTCTTCAAAAAGTTTCCAGAAAGGGATAAGGCTGTCCAGATTTAGCAAAACATAAAGGGAAGATTACATGACATGCTTTTCCTGACTAAATACAAATGGGAATCTGTATATATGTCTCCTATTAACTATGTTTCTGTATACATAACTGAGCAAATGTGCCAAGTGTCAGACAGTAAACATAGACCTGCCAGGGGCCATACTGTCATCTCTGGACAAGAAATTGGAGAGGGTAGGCATTGTGTAGGAATTGACATATTAAAGTTCTAAGCAGCATCTACAGTATTTAAAACACATGTATATCTATTTGTATATGTGTGTGTATATGTGTGTGTGTATGTATATATATATATGGATCTGGTTCATTTCGCCGCTGAAAGCACATTTCTTCGCATATTATTTCAGCAAGACCAAATTGCTGAAAGCACATTTCACCAAAAATAGCAGTGGCAGTGTATATGCCCTTTCCCCCACTCTAGTGCAATCCTGAAGGTAGAATATATAGTAGGGGGTGTGGGGGGAATAGCCTCCCACATATTTTGATTACAAAGTACTAACTTATCCTCATAACAAAAACTGCATTGTATAAAACAAACTAGGTGGGGGGCTACACACCCCCCAATGTGGGGGTCTACACCCCCCACACCCCCCTACTATATATTCTAACTCCAGGATCATACTACAGTGGGGAAAAGGGCATATACACTGCCACAGCAAAATGTGCTTTCGGTGATTTGGTCTTGGTGACATGAAATTCGACGAAATGTGCTTTCGGCATAATCAACCAGACCCATAGATATATATAAGATATAAATATATAGTTACTTTAAAGTGTTGGGATACAGGAAAAAAATTGCTGTGCAGGAATTGAGAGAACATAAATACTACTCAAGTCTGTGTTTGAATGATGGGCATTTGAAGTATATGAGCAGTTTAAAGTCAAGTAACCACTTCAGTGCTTTGCATATTTGTGATATAGTTGTTCTAACTTCTTTATAAGACATGACACTAGAATAGTATAAATAACATAGCTTGTGGCATCTTTAAAAATTAATATTTAAAATACATGCATCTGGAGTGTTTCTCCACAGACCTCCGCTGAAAGTTGGCTTTGTTGCAAGTCAGACTTTTCCAGTTAACAAGTGTTAAATAAAAAAATAGAATAAATACATTTTGAAGGTAGAATCTAACCCTGCAAAAGCTTTCTGTCAGTTGGCTGCATTTTATCTGACATGTTTAGTCTTCTAAAGAGAGTATAACATCAAGAATCCCTCGTACTTTTTTATCTTGTTAGTGCATGAAATGTTATCACCAAATATATAGGGATTTGGATACAGAAGGTGTAGCGTGCCTATTATCATTAGAAAATAAGAAGTTACTTCTGTTTGCACTGAGAATGAGATGGGAATCACTGACAACTTCTCAAGCAGGTAGAAGCCATCCTCTAACTGTATATCTGATAGTTCTTGATTAATTGCTGAACAAAGTAGAACCGTGTTGTCTGCATACTGGATTATGAGTTGGTTAGCACACTGCTCAGATAGAGGATTGACATAAGAGATAAGCAGCAGTCCCATTCTCGAACCCTGTAAAACTAATTTGCTGCTTGGAAACTTAGTGGAGAATTCTAGACCCATTTCCTTTTTGTGAGACAGTAGTGGTGTGAATCTCGGTGATGGATAACCTACTTGTGAGATTACATGCTTTTGATAGGCATGAAAACATCCCCATCGCAACCTTTCCTTTATGTTTTCTTTTAGCAAATTCTGTGAAGTCGGGTATACTTTACTGATCCAAACATCTTTGTGGAAACAATGTTGCAAACTTTTATGACATTGCAGTCGTGTATGCAGGTGCTTAGCTGCTCATGTGTTATTGATTTTACCATTGTGGCTACTCTGTTCATTATGGCAGTTGGATGGAATTTTCTAAATTTACCTAATGTACTCTGGTCTGTATCAGAAGATCGAAGTTTCAAAACTTAGAATCTGATATGGTTGACACCATAAGATCAAAGTCTTGAAACTTTGAATCTTTTAATGAGATCTCCATACAGCGTGAAAAGGGAAGATTTTACTTTTCCACACTGTAGTACAATCTCAGAGTTGGTATATTTAAAGTAGCAGGGGGTTTGGGGGGTGCAGGGGGCTTGCTCCCCTGCTTAGAGCATTTAAATGGCTTGTTTTTTAGGTTGTTGTGTTTTGTTACATTTTTGATGTTTCAAAACTTCGATTATATGGTGTCGACCATATCAGATTCCAAGTTTTGAACCTTCGATCATGTAATATAGACCCATGTACTCACACCCCTATGATGAGTGCTGCCGCTTCTTCCAGATGACAGGAACTTTCTTGTGACTGATGCTCCTGCTAATCAAAGGGTAAGGAGAAGCACTAGTCACTGCTCTTCCACTTTTATAAATGTTAGCAGTAAACCAAGGGTCTGCACTTATCCTCAATCATTTGTTTTCTTGGATATTTTATTGGGTAGTTTATTGACCACAAATATGCAAAATTCCTTTAGCTGAAATCAAAGTTCTAGGCCCATTCAATGATTATCAGTTGGAGGTGTTCCAGATGAAATAGTTACTGCCTTTTTAAAATAATTGTTTAATAATAAAGTCAGTTCTTTGTCCGTGTTATTAGAATAAGTTGAGAAGGTAGTATTTTCTGCTCAGAACAGATTACTACAAGTCCTCCCAAAGATTTTAATAGATTTTGCTAGCTGATTTGTGACAGTTACAGTAACCCTTTCTGTGGTCCGTAATGGGTTTTCTTCATTTAATTTTGAATATTGTCTAGTCTTACATGCAAACTTGAGTTTTACTCTTTAAATAATTGTCTCAGGCTTTATCTTAGCAACCATGAGGGATTTATGACAACCTGACCGCCATGACTGTGGATACATTTAATCTCTAAAAGCATTTACAGAAATTATATTGTCTAGAATATGCAAGATGATTTGCTCAAAGCAGTTTACTACCTCACCCAGTGTTGGTATTATGTTGTAGTATCTTCATTATATGGACAGGATAAGCTGATTTAGAGTTTATTACATATTCTTTTATTCCTTGTCTTAAATTATCTATGCTTATTGAAGATTGTTCTTTGTAATAAATGAGGAACTATGAGTGATGATTACTAACAAAACCAACCACAAATCTGATTGAGCTGAAATGTGAAAGATGAAAAACAATATCCAGTCATGTATACTTTGTTAGATTTTTCTTTATTCAGCACTGGTTGACTGCTTTGAGACAAAGTACATTAAGAAAATCATGAGTAGAAGACAGCTAGATCCAATCAATATTTACTTCACTGCCACATATTATCTGAGATATAATTTTATTTATTTTTTTTAATTTCTGATTTGCAGTACCATAAATAAAAATACAACCTCTGTGCATTTGTTGACATTTTCTAAAATAAATCCTTTCATGATTTACTCTAATTGCTTTTCAGGCTATGACATTATACTTTGATGCCAAAGTTAGACTGTTTACTTACATGGCAACTAGAAGGACATTGTGCTTGACATATCAGTCATGCATAAGCAGTGTGCTTGCTTTTTAAATGTTTGTGCCTGATTGTATGCCTGTTTGATTTATAAACTTAGTGTGTTGAATACATGAACAAAGTGATAACTTGTTTGCGTCATTTTAACCTGGCTGTGTCATTATAAATTATCTGGTTAACCTATCATGATCTTTCTCATGGTGACACAATGATTTAGTGATCACTGTTGCTATGTCAGAAGACATGGTGACACAATGATGTAGTGATCACTGTTGCTATGTCACAGACATGGTGACACAATGATGTAGTGATCACTGTTGCTATGTCACAGACATGGTGACACAATGATGTAGTGATCCCTGTTGCTATGTCACAGACATGGTGACGCAATGATGTAGTGATCACTGTTGCTATGTCACAGACATGGTGACACAGTGATGTCGTAATCACTGTTGCTATGTCACAGACATGGTGACACAATGATGTAGTGATCACTGTCGCTATGTCACAGATCTTGATTCTCATGTTTGGTTTCTGGCTGTGGTTCTTTCAGCACAGCATCTGTATATCTTCTCTGCTTCCCCAGTCTTGTAGGCTTCACCAAGGGCTATAGTTTACTTGCACATCCTAAAGAACTAGAAAGCCCTCGAATTGCCTGTAGATACAAAGGTAATATATTAACAGGAATGTTTGAGATGTGCATTTTGTGGCGATCTTGTGTCCTGCCAAGGACTTAATCTCTGACTTATTCCTCACTAGGGACAGGAAATGTTCCAACTTTTGTGTGATCCTAGAAAAAGATAAAGAGCACATTGAAGAATGCTGGAATCTTCTTTAAGTGTTGAAAAGCAACTAATTAGTAAGGTGTCTATCTCTGGTCAGAGGTATGGTGCTGATATCTGAATTCCAGAATTACAGCTTATCTGAGCTGACAGTAAACACTTCACCTTTGCTTAAATTGTTCAGAAAGGTACTGCCTCTGTAGGGACATTTTGGATATGACCTTTACCCCTGAGAACATGCTGAGGACATTGTATATGCTTCTTCCTAAAGACAGATAATAGAGAGGTTAGTAGACACTCTATATACTTCAGTCCACCTGCTACAAAGTCAGATTTTGGCTTTGAATAAACTCTCCTCTAAATTAGACACAGCTATCTATATTGCCTAAAGGATTACTGAATCACACCCTGTCCGAAAAATAGCAGTGGAGTCAAACTCTGGGAGTGGCTGCACTCTCAACACTTCATACTGCCTGTCATGCACAGAATATGGACTTTGTGATCAAATGTCTTTATTGTACTTAACCCAGAGACAGTGTCTGGCTCCTTTTGTTCCTCAGAGTATCATTTGAACACCATGCTTTCTGATATGGCATCAAATAAATGCTGCATGAGCAAACTACAGTTTCCTGGTTCACATAGCAAACCAATTAATCATGCTTTCTTCAGCTTCGTTTGTAAGAAATGATCTCTAATTGCTGTTTGCAAAGTATAGCTTGTATCAAACTGTAAAACTACTTGCAGTCTTTGCCAGCTTTCAAAGGACATTTTCCTGGCTGCTTCCTGTTATATTTCTGAATTAATCTGATTTCTGGGACAGCTGTGCTGTTATACTTTGATGCCAAAATTAATTGTGTGCTGTTTGAATGGCAGTACCATATAGAGTACTATGAAGCACTTTGTCATTTTGGTTATTAGTTTAGGTTCGTAGGTAAATACTAAGATAGCTTCCCTTGTGGGCAATTTTACGCTTAGCTAATTACCCTCAAAGGTGGGAATCGAACTCTATATCTTGTGTCTGTGAGGTAATCAACTTCACCATTATGTCAACCACTTCCTCATTTAAGTGCACTTGACACAAGTATATATAGTCCTTCATTTAAATCTTCATTTAGCTCTTCCTCCTTAACTTCTCATCTTTTACCTCCTCTTCCTCATAGACCCTTACCTGTTTTGAACCCCGCTTGCTCCTTCACTGATTCATCTGTTTTGTTCTCTTGCCTTTCCGACTGTATTTTTCCTGTAATCTATGTTCACTATCCTGCCGTGCCACCGTACAGCTTCTGTCTCTCCATACTAATGTCTTGACAACTAATATATCTGTTTTGTCTGGTTTTCTCATCATTGTAGCCTTCTACCTTAGTATTTTATGACATTACACGTTAAAAATGCAGACATACGGATTTCCTGAATGAACATTGTCTTGCTATCATGTGAGTAAAATAACGTGGATTATGATTTCTTTGTATGCTCCTCCTTTACTGAATTTCACAAGCATTCTGTGCAATCTTAATGGGATAGACTGAACAATCTCGGATATGTATTCAATTTCTCTCACACAAACTTTGATAATTCTCCCTTGTGATGATGAATTTAATGCTGACTCCATACAGTGTGTCATACCAATGCGGAAACATTTCCAGGAATTAATAATTTCATTTCTCCTTCTGCTGATAGTAGTTTAGTTACACAGGATTAACCTCCTTCACTACTGTACCATTTATGGCTGTTCTTTCTCTTGTGCAACTTTTTAATCATATGGCTTCAACATTACTTGTATTGATGTGATGATTGTGGGAAACAAGTTTTCTGTAATTCTGGATAGATAGACAAATGCTCTTCTGATATTGCCGTTCCAGGGAGATGGCTTAATCCTGATGTCATTATCTTTGCATATGTTTCTTTCAAATGTCACGCTTTTTTTAGAAATTTCAGTCCTAGTGGTGATGTTTTTGTGAGCACTCATTGATTGCAAAGAAGAATATGGCTGCATCAGCCATATCTCTTAACCCTTCAGCCTGTGTGTGTGAGCCTAACAGACTAAATGTAAAAATGACCTGCAAAAGCCAGCTTAAACTGTTGTATCTCATTATGAGTCATTCGTTATGGCATTACTCACTTTATCTAACTCAGAAGTAAGGGAAAAGAGTGCCTATTTATGCACAAAATGGGTCCAAGCTGAGACTGACCAATAACACAGATGTCACTAGCTTATGTCATGATGTCCACAGATAAACACACACACACACACACACACACACACACACACACACACACACACACACACACACACAACACAGATACCTAGAGGCAAATTAAAAGATTGCCACTTCACACTGAACATGTTACTGAAACCTTAGAACCTATGAAAACCCACACACATACACTTGAAGAACATCACAAAACAAAGCCAAACTGAGAAGTTAGGGCTGTGAGGCAGTAATATTGGATTAGATTATGTATATTGATAGCAACTTATTTGTTATTCAACACACACAAAAAGATATTAAAAGTGCACACTTGTCAACTAGTTTGCTAATTGAGGAGCTATCAAAAGTATGGAAATACAGAAACCCCAGTACACACATTGCCCCGTGTACCACTCAGCATTCACAATACCTCATTACCCCACATACCACTCCGCATTCACAATACCTCATTACCCTGTGTACCACTCAGCATTCACAATACCTCATTACTCCATGTACCACTCAGCATTCACAATACCTAAGGTAGAGAAACATAAATTGCAAGTACTTCTTATCTGGGTAAAAATCCCTCACTATCCAGAAAAAGAAAAGTCCCTGCCCCCTAAAACATAAAAAGTGAGCTCTGAGATCAGTCATTTGAGATATAGTCACATAGACACCTGTGTGATAGCACCCACACCTCACACAGTACACACCCAACTCACCAGCATTCACATCCAATACAGCTTTATTCCAGCCATGCAAGTACACACTTTTGATCAGTTACTTCTTCACTCAGAGCCCAGATAAAAGCAGACTCTCAGTTACTCACTCAAAGTGTACCATACCACACACACACACACACACACACACACACACACACACACACACACACACACATACACACATATCCACAAAAATGCACAGTTTTGATCACTGACACTAACCAGCACAGCTTGACTAGCAACACACTTAAAGCAAATTAATCCAAAACCAACTTACACAATAGTTGCCATATATGCCCCAATGCTCATACTGCAAAAACTCAGCAGCATGTTCCTATACACATACAAAATACCCCCCCACACACACACGCACACACACACAAATATAAGCAGGTGTACATATTGCTTTGGTAGACCCAAATTCAGTCTTCCACAATCAGAACAACTTACTAAGTGGAAAGAAGTTATACCTTCCACAGTAATGTACATGCACTTGTGTGCAAGTTTGTGTGTGTGTGTGCATGCAGGCATTTTCTCAAGGAATATATACATTCGGCCAGTATATATTTTAACTGAGAGTGTCACATGGACCCTACAAGCCGACTATGAATAAGATACTTGTGATAAGTTGGAGGAGACCCTTAATATTAACATCTGCACTACTGTGTTGTTCTATGTAACACAAATAAGACCTAGGCTGCATGTCTGGTAGTATGTGCAGACTGCATTGATTCATCTATCCCACTCAGCTAAAGGGGTTCAATATACTAAGTCATTTATTAACACCGAATCATATTGTGAAATGAAAGGACACACTACACATGTGATGCATGCTGTGCAACATATTTATCCAGATACTTCAACTTAACATTTATTACTCCGTTCAGCAGTGGAAGTACTACTAATCCAGGGCCTACTGTAACAGTTAAAATATCATAAAAGTACAAAACCCACTCAGTAATGAGACACAGAGATATGCAGCAATGTTCAAACATGGCTTTAGGTTATTAGATCTAAAACAGAGAAGTTCCTTTAATGAAACTACAGAATTCTAGGCTTGCTTTTATGATCTTGAATATGATACTTTGGGAGGATCAGAGCTGCATCTTATAGTAACCTACAAAAGCCTTGCATTAAAAATGGAAGGGTGTGTCTTCTTTTAGCTACATTTTAATGCAATATGCACATTAGTCAGCCAGCAGTTGTAAGACATGATACAGTTTTGCTTAAAATGCACACACGGAGTGTAAAGCATTTCTTCGTATTTTGTTGTTACCTGAAATCCAGTAAAGTACACCATTTACTCACCCCCCATCCATTCCTGGTCTGAAGAAAATATTGATAACTAATTGTATAAGATATTTTAATATCCATTTGAAAATCAATAGTGGCATTTTTGGTGACTGGTTAGGATTTAGTCATTTTCAGCTTTTTAGACCTTAACAAGAGAGGGCAGGTTAACAGACAGAGTTTACATAGTTAGTCTTATTTTATTAAATATTCTAGCTACATCTCCGCTCCCAGCCTGGCTCAGGAATGAATTGGTCTGATTCGCTCACCTTGGATAGTTAATGACTGGTAGAGATGGGGCTAGGAAGTGGAAGTTACAGACAGGTCACTTATGGTGAAACAGCTGCTTTTTGTAAAATCTACTGAGCATACATTGTTGTTAATTATCCAGTATTTCCTGAATACTTTTACACCAATTGTCTTGCTGTAAACATTTTATCAAAAATACATTTAATGTTTGCTGAATAAACATGAATTTTAATGAAGTATAAAGCAAGGATCAAACCACTGCCATGAATGTCCACCTCTTTCAGGGGACTGATAATAAAAATACAACTCGGCTTGAAACGTATCTAGTCTCTGCAACAGCTTGACACATTTCAGTCAACAGCAGTGAAAAGTGTCTGATAAACTTGCTAGACTGGCCAGACAAAATTGATATGCAACTCTAAAAAGCAACCTTTTCAATTCAGGAACATAATAAATAACATGAAGTGGAAAACACATACTGCATGTGAAATGTTTTATCCAAAAAGGCCCATCTGTATGTGTGTGTGTGTGGGGGTGCCCATGTTTTACAGAAGCAAATGGAGTATGGTAGGTTTTAGCAACAGGTTACTTCTGATGGAAGATCAGTCTTCATACTACTTAGATAACATCTGAGGATACACAAAAAAGGAAGCATGTTAATGTAGCAGATCTGTTAATACTGGATCTAATGACTTCAAAACATACCTTTCATCATCTTTGCTCAAGAGTTCTGGACAAAGACAGAAATAATTGGAGGGGAGCTAAACAAATAGATGTAATTTTTAGGTCTTAATGTATTTCACTTAAAATATTTATAGAACAGCAGCTTTAGAATTGGCATGCATTTTCAAAAAAAATAAGAAGGCAGAGACTGTAATGTCTGCCATTGCAGATTGACTTTCAAAATTCAGAATTTAAACTGAAGAACAAAAACCACTCTTAAAAAAAAACAAACAAAAAAAAAACAAAGGTGAAATGCAGTAATAGAGTTCACTGCCTTTGTTCTTATATCAAAGTAACGCATCAAAACTGAAAAAAATATACTGTTTAAATAAAGTCACACGACATAAAATCTAATTACTGCACACAATAAGCAGATTTTTCTCTCTAACCGAAAGTTTCTAAGGAATAAAAATGTACAAATAGAAGACATACACCAATTGTATCAAAATATAAAAATATTATAAAAATATTTATGAATTCAAATAGATTGTAGTTTTAATAAATATTTCATATTGACTGTGTCATTAAGATCTGGCAGTCTATCTGCTGCCAAGCACAATTACCTTTTAACTTCTTTCACCTCTAAAACATTGCTTACATCTTCCATATTGTGAACTGTTATTACCTTATCAAGAACAGGAAAAAGTAAACTGTTTAAAATCTTTACACACAGCCTTATGCTTAGATAAAGCATTTTAACTGTATTAAATAACCAGTATATATTAATTAATATGTATTGAAAGCTTTCTGATGTTTTTCCCACATAGCAGCTTTCACATGAATTACATCTCTTTAAATAGACCAACAAGCAAACCAGACATTAAAATAAATATTTTGATTAATGTGTTTCAAACACACACTATAGCCTCCTTGTATAAACATCTAATTCTTGCAAGTCTTGAATGGTTAAGTGCTAAAATGACCTATGAATGGTATTTGCTTGTTTATTTTGAGTTTTTCAAACAGTTCTTTCAAATTGCATATATGTTTATAAATGAACTGTGGTTTATTACCAATTGCATCAGTTAACTCTGTCCCAAGTAAAATTTTTCTATTTATGAGAAATTTGTTTGATGCCATTTGCTTCACTATGAGAAATCTGTCTGATGCCATTTGCTTCACTACAAATTGGAACAGGAAAATTTCTAGAATTAGACTATGGCATTGATTCTCAATTTTGGGCATTGTAACCCATTTTTATTAGTAAAACATCTAAATCTTAAGCTGCAGCAAGTAAAACTAATACCCAAGCAGTAGCATATAAATTTAAGTCCCTTATTTTACAGTTAAAATGTATGTTGATAAATACAGTTGTTTTTATCTGGAGCACTATTCAAATCAAATTCCACTTGGATTAAGGTCTTACAAATTCCCAAATGGAATGAATATACAAAATAATATGTATAAGGCACTTGTTACTTAATATAACAACTCTAGTCTTCAAGTTTTAAAGTTACTCAATTGCTCCAAAATTGACCAATTAAAATTTAAGATATCCTGACTTTGATGAATCTATTAAAAACATCAAAAAATCGGAAAAGGATGATGGGATGTAAAGCATACTATCCCAATAAAAGTTCTAGAGAGATTAAAGATGGTGACGTAACTTGTTAAAATAGTGTTACTAGGCATTCATCCCTTTCATTACACGGTCCTGTTGTCTCTTCCAGTGGTTTTCCACCTCTGCTATGTAGGTCAGAAAGACCTCAGACATGTTCTTATTCTGGAACTGAAGTTATTTATGACACATCTGCTCAGGGTAGCTTAAAATTTACTATCAATTCCATACGTTTTTTAGTGGATACTCTTGTTACCTAAGGACAGGACAACGTAAAATTTTCCATTTAGAGCGGGACCTCCAGAGCAAGAGGAATGAGTAACAGATGCAGTTGAAAGAGGGGTGAAGAAAATAAGCTTAAGATAGCCTATTTTTAACCTAACTTATGTTCATCTTAAAGAACCTTACCTCAGCTTGTTTATTAAAGAGTTTTCTTTCATCTTGGCAAAAAGGGCTAATGATAAGGCTGTATTAATAGACCTACATATATTTGTACACAAATTAAACTTGCATTGAATTTTAAAAGACATCCATCATTTTCAGTCTATTGATGCTAACATCTGTAAGAAAAAAGAACTGTTAACCCTATGCTGATTTCTTCTTTGAATAATTTTTTTAGACACTTATGCTAATGATATCAGGAATTTGTCAAAAAGTAATTGCAAAAGTAAATCGTGCAATGATACAGAAGCTGAGAGAAAACCTTGTATGAATTACAAAATACTATTTCATTGGGATTATGAAGGCAGATAAGGGTACAGGAGTTGTAGTTATGGATCAAGACACTTGTAATAGACTTAATGAGCTTTTGGCTGACTCATCCTGTTATAGGGAAATTACTAAATATCACATGTTAAATGTTTTTTCTAATACTCATATATGTTTATTAAATTTAGTACAACAAGGATATATTGATTTTAATGTATATGAGTTTCTTAGAGTAGACTTTCAAAAAATGAGTAAGATATTTGGCATTCCAAAAATATATAAAGGCAGTTTCAATCCACAATTGAGACCAATAGTAGAAGAAGCCATTAATAAAACTAGATATATTTTAGTTTATTTGGAAAATTTACTTACCTCCAAGTGTAAAATACCAAGTTCTATTTGAAGGACTCTTGGATATGTTTAGATCTATTCAAAAATATCAGTTCACAGGTACTGTGTCCTTTTTAGTCATTTTTGATGTAGAGTCTTTGAACACATCTGTTGCTATAGATTTTGTCTGGCTAGTATTCATAGTCATTTGCACAAATACAATAGGGGGTATTCATCATGCTTACAAAGAGCATAGTAAAGACAAGATTCATAGTGGCCATTTATGCTAACAAAAAAGGCCTTAAAAATAATGAGATGCAAATGTAAATGTTGTAAAGCATAGTATGCTAATGAGCCAGTTTTGCAGTTCATAGCCGACATCCCTGCGGTACACACATCCCTTGCTAAATGTGATGTTTTGCCTTTGACATTGGAGTTGCAATCCACAAACTTGTTTGTCCAAGCATTTCCCTGACACACTAATTATTTCCCCAATGCACAAGCACTAAAATGAGGCAATAAATGATTTTGCCCAGTGATTACTTCAGCAGTCTAACCATGTACACACAAGCAGTTACTTGATGCACAAATTAATTTCCCAAAGTGACCCCCTCAGTAAAATTCCTAGTAAGCAAAAGCACCAAACTGAAACATTCACCCAAGCGACCCCTTCAGTATTATGCCCCAGTATGCATGACCCCCAAATGAAACATTCACATAAGCAACCCCTTCAGCAACATGTCCAGGTGTGCACAAGTACTAAAATCATTTTCCCAAGTGACCTTTCAATAAAAATGTCCACTTATGCAAAAGCACCACTTAATATCTCCTTGCATCTCTGTACTTTCCCTGCAAACTGCTGCTTACTGGCATAAGTTCAGGGCTATTTACACACCTGGTTTGCAACCAAGCTCATTATAGATTCAAGTCTATGAAAATAATTCATACGCATATGTGTAAAGCCCCTTAGCCATGTAGTAATTGTCCCCCTATCGCTTATGTATTAATCATGTTATGTTTTTGCAATAGGGGGTGTGTGTTCATAAAAAGTCCTCCACATTTCCATAGTCATCCTGAAAGTCCGGGATTTGCATAATCATGTAGCGCTACCCTTTGTGGATCACCGCTATGAAAATGCAAAGCCCCAGAGTACTGTAAATATTGCCCCTTATCTAAGTAAGTGTATTACTTTTGATACTGTTACTATCAATAATATTTTTTATTAGAATTAGCATTGACTAACAATTTTTTTACATTTCAAGAGAACATTTACCAATAACTTAAAGAATAGTGGCCGTGTGGACATGGGTAGCTCCATCTTTCGCTAATTTGATAATGAGTTGGTAGGGACTTGAATTTCTAATAAATAACCCACTTTTTAAGTATGCTTCCTTCTAAATGTGATACATTGATGATTTATTACTTATTTGGAATGGTTCACTGGATGAATTAGAAAAATTTTTGGTTGATCTAAACAGTACTACTAATTTTTTATCTTTCACACTGGGTGACAGAGGTAATATTGTGCATGTTTCTGGATTTGGCAATTGAGATGGGTAGTATAAAAATGTTTTAATAGAAATATATATAAAGAAAGAAAACATTTGTTAATATTACCTGCACTTTAAATATCAAAACCCTTCATGAAATGAAATGTGATCAAAAAACAATTTATAAGAGTTAGTTGTTTGATACAGTGTTTTTAGATTAATCAAATTATTTAATGATGTTATTTGTAGAAGGGGGTTACTTTTAAAGATAGGCTAGTAAAAAGCAAAAGAGCTGTTAACTTTCCATCCATCTGAAATTTGGATTACAATGCTCGAAAGAGTTAAACAATTAGAGTCTTATTTTTTGAGCTTTTCTTGTTACAGTTTGTTAGGATGCAAACAGCATCAAACATATGCCAGGGGATTCAATAAGAATCATGTAGGCTTCTTGCAAAGCATGTTAGTGCACTGAGCAAAAGCGCTCATTGAATATGCATAATGCTTGTTACACTTTCGTGATTTCAAGCACCATTTTGTGGCTAGCAGCAGTGCTGCTGGTAACAAATGCTGCAAGTACAAGCACACAAAGTAAATGGAAAAACTTGCCAGAAGGCAAACGTACTATGTGAGAACACATGGACATCTTATATCAAGCAAAGGCAAGGGACTTCATCCATATCTCTCAGCCGTACTCCATTCCTTGTTAAATACCGGTTTTGAGACATAATTTAACTTGCTGCAGAGCAGACCGGTCTTCCGCCAGGTAAGACTTGTTGAAACGGCAGATTTGTAATTAGCTGAAGTGGATCCTGCTCTATTGCTTTGCTTAGTTAGCTGAAATGGCAGTCTGCATGTGTGACTTGTACTTGGCTAAAACTGAAATGGCAGCGCTCCTGCTCAGTTTGTACTTTGCTTATGATTTGCAGTGTATTTGTCTTTATTTGTACTTAGCTGGAATGTCTGTCTGAATTTGTGTGTGTGTGTGTGTGTGTGTGTGTGTGTGTGTGTGTGTGTGTGTGTGTGTGTGTGTGTGTGTGTGCGTGTGTGTGTGTGTGTGTGTGTGTGTGTGTGTGTGTGAGAACTTGATTTGCATCATATTAGCTGAAAACTTTGTGTGCGAACTTGCTGCAGAGCAGACCAGTCTTCCCACAAGTAAGGCTTATTGAAAGGGTAGATTTATACTTAGCTGAAATGACTCCTGCTCAGAGAAATGGCATTTATTTTGTACTTGGCACGTTTGCAGATTTATACTTATCTGAAATGGCTCCTGCTCAGACAAAACTTGGCAGATTTATACTTGCTGTTGAAAGGGCATTTGTTTTGTACTTCACAGATTTATACTTAGCTGAAAGGGCTCCTGCTCAAAGGAACGGCATTTGTTATGTACTTAGCTGGCTTCTGCATGTGTGGCTGAAACGGTAGTGCTCCTGCTCACATTTGCATTATGACTCACAGCAAATTTGTCTTTACTTAGCTTGCTTCTGCACTTAAGGGGTGTGTGTTCTTGGCTGAAACGGCATTTGTACTTGGCAGATTTATAGTGGGTGTGTACTTAGCTGAAATGGCATTTGTTTTGTACTTAGCAGGTTTATACTTAGCTGAAATGACTCCTGCTCAGAGGAACGGCATTTGTGTTTTGTACTTAGCTGGCTTCTGCATGTGTGGTTGAAGCAGCAGTGCTTTGACAGTTAGCTTGCTGCTGCATTTGTACTGCGTGTGTGTGTGTGTGTGTGTGTGTGTGTGTGTGTGTGTGTGTGTGTGTGTGTGTGTGTCAGTCACCTTAGAAAACTGAAGTGATAGAACTAAAGGTTTGTAGCAGATATTTTCACCAATAAATTCCTTTGTATCCGATATTTTCACCAATAAAATCCCTATTGAAATCAGACATATTATTCTTTATGTATTTAATGGTGCTACTTTTTTTGACATTAGTCTACCTAGGTGTCAGAACGTAAAGGGAACATAGATGTAAAATTTGTGGTTTTCTGACAAATCAGTGAGAACTGAATTTACTAACTAATGATAGCCAGTTAAGTTTCAGTCTTCCTATCTTTCAGGAAATGCATGGTAACATAAAACATTTTAGTCTAGCAACATTTCTAAGATTATACAAGCAATGTTTTAATGTGTCTCTGGTTTTGGGCCTTTTCCCCCACCCCCCAATAAATTTTGGACTTTTCCGAATTTTTTGTGCTGCATAGTTATTCAGGGGGAGAGGAGTTTAGTACTGCTTATGCCAAGTCTGTTTGTTGTTAGCAAAGCAGGTAGAATACTTGCTTTGGATGCAGATGGCTGTGGGTTTGACTCCCACAGTATGTAGAAGGATACCTGATATGCTATGTACTGTGTTGTTCTTTTAAAGGGGGCTGGATGCTGCAGTCCTGAGAATGTCCTCTTTGGTGGTGGTACCTAGTAAATATGAATCTGTTAGCCATCCATTCCCTTTTGCAATATTACTAGCTTATCTGTTTTTTAATGTAACATAAGCAATTTATTCCTTAAGGGCAACAGGCACTTTATTTGTAGATGAAACAATGAAATATAAAGTTGTTTGCTAGCATCAACCTCTTCATTAGTTACATATGTCTTTATTGTGGAATTATTTAGATGCCTTTTATTCTGCAGAGATTGTGCATATTTACTGATACTGGTGGACTGTAGAAGTTTGAGTAGACTTTTATGATGGAAATATTCTGAATTTGGGAAGTGCTGTCATTATTGGTTCAAGCATTTTGTTTCATTGTTTATTGGAAAAATGTAAAAAACAAATTTAAAACTCACTCTAATAAGTATGCTGTATTATACAAGGAATATAATTTAATACAACCAGAAAGGTAGCAAAGAACACATGTATGTTTCGTGTGCAAGGGGCCTATGATTTGAAAAGAGGCCATTGGTAATTTTTATCCGCCACTGGTCAGATACATTATGAATATGGGTTTCAGTGCTGTTTCAATGAATGTGAGTTTCAGGGGCAGAGAAATTTTAATGTTAAGTCTATTTTCATTGTGAGACTGTATTGCTTTGTATAGCAGATGTCTATTAGTGTTTGTGCTATAAAATGTAAAACTAAGTTTTAAATGAAATCCAAATAATCATTGTACAAGTAAAGCAGTATGTACATTACACTGTTTATGATAAATAAGGTGAAATAGCTAATTAATGGGACACTGGAATGGCTGCAAGGGGGAGGGCTGTGTAATGGGGGGTCCCATTTGACCATGACTTTGTGAGGGGGCGGGGCAAACTTTGGGCAGCACAAACTCTAGCTACACCACTGATGAGTAGGTCATGGAGAATGACTTTAGGAAGTCCTAGCAAACTATGAAATTATTTTGCTAAGATTAGAATATTGCCTACCAATAATTTCCCTGCTTTTACCACAAAACCCACATACTGCAAGTAACCAAAAACAAAATCCTAAGGTTCATTATCTTCTCCTTTCCCAATGAACATCATTGCTACACATTTAAAAAAAAATGATTACCATTTACTTACAGGGTCTGGGGAGCCATATTTTGGTTGTCTGTTCTTCAGTTTGAGTTTGAAAGTTAGTATCACACAATTCCACTGGAGTGGGTGGGGTTATATAATTATGTATGCAAATTTTATGTTAATCAGCATACAGATTTGTACCTATTTTTCATAGGTCATTCTCCAGACTGTTGATGTTTCCAGGTTGAGAGCTATGACTTAATCATGCACAGTAGATGCAAGGGACATGCAACTGTGATAATTTACACAGAATGCAATCTGAATAGTGTAGGGATAATTATGAGGGGAGGGTAAATGGAAAAATTGTACTGAGTTAATGCAGTCATATGTGATGATGCCAGCAAAAAATCATTTCTCAATATGAAAATGTCCATATTGATGGTAATAATGAATAATTCTGTTTGCAACTATTTACCCAAGTGCATAACTTATCAGTATGCATGCTAACAATGGATGTGAGAGGGACATAATGCAACTGTACGAAAGGGTATTAAATTTGATATTAATATTGATAATATTCTGAGCTGAGACAATAGTTACCAAGGACATGCGTCACATTATAGGCCATTCGCATACAGTGTAGTTATTGAATATGAAAGGCATATACAGGGAATGTATGTGCTGCATCCTCCACTACATCCTGTATAAAAAGGCATGAGCCATACAGCATCTGTGCCATGCACATCTGAAAGGGACATATTTTAGCATTTGTCATTGGATAACCATATATGGGGGGTATATTACATTGACACGTCTTAGACAAGCATGTTTTTTGTATACATTTGTCTCATAAACAGTAATATAATAGCAATCAAAATACTCAAGTGACAAATGACAGCACCGATCTGATGACATTGCAGTACTTAAAGGTCTCCATTTGTTAATGGAGCACACGTAATACAAGATTATACTGAGCATGCCAACAAGACATTGCAGCCAACAGTGCCATAACAGCATGTAAACAACACAAACATGTATATTATTTGCATTAATAATAAATAAATAATGAGAATAATAACGTCATGCAGTGTTGTTTGTATAATGTCAGTACATTCATGAAGAGCAAGCTGTGCAAATCCACTGATTACAAATGTGTATGAATTACGTTTTCTACAGTGGATGTCTTAACAAAGCTGTCAGACTCCACCTATGTCAAGTCATTACATCATATGATTGTGTTACAATCTGTATAAGATAACAGGGCTGTGGTGGGTTTTCCCACTGCAGTTGCACACATTATAATGCTTGTGGATGTCATTCATTAATAATCAGGACAGACAATGCTTACAGTCAGTCAATGTGGGTTTTGAACACCCGGGTATCTGATGACAAAAGCCACATGACATTGGAAAGAATGAAAATGTCACAGTTCACTGATATTACAAGTCTGAGATATTTTGCTCTTTGAAGCTATGACATCAATTTCTTGCTGCGTGGTATATGTGTCTCTGCCATTTCTTTAGAATAGTGTTGCTCTTTGTGTGTTTTTCACATAACATTGCTTGCTGCTAGGTATACCTAAACACACAGTCATCTCTGTGATGAGAAAATGGCAATAACATGCAATGTGTGGATAATCATTGATTCAAATGCATGCCTTACTAAGACACAAGCATACACAGCATAGTCTCATGCCCTGGCACCTTACTAGTTTTCATGGGAAAGATACATTTCATCC
This sequence comes from Protopterus annectens, assembly GCF_019279795.1. NCBI lineage: Eukaryota > Metazoa > Chordata > Ceratodontiformes > Protopteridae > Protopterus > Protopterus annectens. The sequence continues at coordinate 694,881,161 of NC_056750.1, forward strand.
TATGGCATCAACAGTATCAAATAAATATTTCTATGTGAAAGAAGAGCAGAAATCATTGTGATAGGATAGCTGGCTGACAACATTGTTACCTACCTGCACATTCACAGACACAGTGACACAAAAGAACCTGAGGTGTAATGACTAGACATGAACAGACTACCTAAGATCTTAAAGTACAAATAACTGCCTGAATCACATGAGCCACATGAGATGTTCCTTTACAGTTTACAGTGCACATTTGAATAGATGACATCACTATTCTTTCATATGTGAATATCTATCTATCTATATATATATATATATATATATATATATATATATATAAAAATAATATGGGTCTACTCAGTAGATCGACCGCTCACTTACCGGACACCCAGTTGCTGGAGATGACAAGACCGACATCCGGAAGACCAATGTTTCATGCGAGGTAAGTAACTTTGTCAACCCAATTAAATTAACTAAAGTAAGCAAAACTAAACCCACCAATGTGGGGGGCTTCGACCACCACACCACCCTAACTAAATATAACAACTCTGAAAACGCACTACTGTGGGGGTAAGGAGCAAAGTTTAAAAGGATGGCCAAGCGGTTATGTACCTCACGTGAAATGTTGGTCTTCCAGATGTCTGTCTTCTGAAGGTGCCGGTCTTGTCCTCTCTGGGTAAGTGAGCAGTCGGTTTACTGAAGTAGACCCGTGTGTGTGTGTGTGTGTGTGTGTGTGTGTGTGTGTGTGTGTGTGTGTATATATATATATATATATAAATGTGTATATATGTATATATATATATATATGTATATATATATATATATATATATATATATATATATATATATATATATATATAGATGTTCAATGAAAAATGTATAAAGACAGTTGAGGTGCACAGTAACAGTATACATGCTGCATGCATTACAAGCTGTCTCCACAAAGCACAGCAGATAAACACCTATGGACAGTTGTCCATCATTGGTGGATTCAAACCCCTCCTCCCTCTGTACTTATGCAGTCTAGAGAGTACAGTATCAATTACCAGCACCACAGAATAACTCATATGACCACTCAGTTGTTCTTTTTTTGATAGTAAGATGTAAGCATTGTGTTTTCAAAAATATAACAAAAAACAAGCCAAATGGATCAAAAACTTGTAAACAGTAAATAAAAAAATAATAAAAAAGCGGGCCACTAAGGCAGTATTTACATGAAACACTAGTTTATTTAACATTAAACACTGTCAAAGTAAAACCAGTTAAGCGCTTTTGCCAAGAAACATGAATTGGCTTCATAAGAGTCACTCAATTATGGTGCAACTTCCTTTATATACTTTAATTATTTGAGCAACTATTCATGATTTTGCTTGCATCAATGAAATTACCCTGACTAAACTTAAAGGCATACTTCCCCCTGAATAAGTAATATACACAAAAATATGCTGTAAACCACAATAATAAGTACATTCAATATAAAAATATTAGTAATAGTACTAATAATGAACATAATATAAAACATACTTAAAAAATAAACTTAAAAATTCAAAACATAGTTGTTGCAGTCTGATAAGTGTTTTCACGGTACACTTAAACTTAAACCTCTGCTGCCCTTTCTTTCAAAAAAGGAGCTATTGAACAGCAATCATTTAAACCTGGCTTGCAACAAGCATTTAATCGCAGTTGCCATTTAGTTTCTCTGGCTTCTAATTCATCATCCCCACCCCTACAGTCACTCTGTACTCTATCAATGACAAAGAATAACAATCTCTTGTAGTTGGGACATTCTAAAGTGTGAACATATAAAGCATTGTTCTTTTTTTTATTTTTAATGTCTCTAAGGTGCTCAGTAATGCGATCCCGTAGCCTTCTTTTGGTTTTGCCGACATAGAAATCAGGGCATGATAAGCATGTAGCTAAATAAACCACCATAGTGGTGTTGCAGTTGCACCTGCCTGGGCAATCCCTAGTGCCATTTTGTAGAAGCAGCCAGAGAGTGAAGATGCACGATCGCAGTTGTTAGTTTGTATACAAGTTAGTTAACTTATAGTCAATAAGCTTCTATACTCATGTGTTTGTATAAAATAAAGGTGCTTGAACAGAACCCACGAAGACTCATTAATTTGTGTCCTGACACAAAAGTGACATGGTGTCAGAACCGGGATCGAAATGAGAAGAATATGCAGAGCCATGAAATGCAAAGACCACAGCGAAGGTCAAACCAAGAGAAAAGACCACAAACATAACCAGAAAGAATCAAAGGTAATAAAAATAAAACAAATTATTTACTCGATGTGAAAGACAAAAAAGGGGCATTACAAGGTCACAAACTGCATTATCAGGCAAGTGGAAAGTATGAAAAGTTTAACTAAAGAAAATGTTTAAGATAAAAGTATTTGATGAAACAGTTAACAGTAAAGCAAAAAACAAGCATGTTTAAAGCAAAACGAGTGTGTTTAAGGCAAAGTTGGGCATGTTTAGAGTAAAACCAGCACAAGAAAAGTACATTGGGCATGAAAAGGGCTTAAATGAGCAAAACAAATACAATAATAACATAAGAAAGGGCACATTAAGCAAAAATAAAGCAAGATGACTATGTTTTGGTAAAGTGCTGTGTTTGGGCATAACTATGACTTTGTATTGTATCAAGGGCGTAACTTAAAGTTATTCAAAGTATCTCAGTGTGTGTAAAAGTGCTTACTGCGCATGTATTTCGAAGAGTTCATTGTATGCAAAGTTTCACTATTTCATGCAATACAGTCAAAGAATAGCTATTTCAAGAAAATGTTTCTTGTGCTTCATGTGTCTTTTCGCAAAGTGCTATTACAAAGTGCTTCTTACACTGTAAAGACTTGCCTAGCAAAATATCATCATTTAGGGGACATTTCATTATGCTGTATGCAGCTATTCACAAAGTACAATTACTTAAAAAGTTATTGAGTTTTGGGCAACAGATGTTTGATTTATTTGCATTGTACAGTTGCCTGACATGCTTCTTACACTGATAAGAGATGTTTTCTTGCAAAAGACAACATTACAAGTGGGTTACAGTGCTCATGAGTTATTTAGTCGCATCACAAAGTTCTCAAATGCTTCTTAAAATGATGACTTTAGTAACTGATGGTGTATGACTTTAGTATTGTTGCCTTTACAGATAATATTCTGAAAGTATTGACAAGCCTGAGAAGTTTATTTTGCAAAGTCCAGTTGTTTGAAAGTGTTACGAGTTCATTAGATCGCATAATTTTGATAAGCCCAATGAAAGTATAAGTTCAGAGCACAAAGGCATCGGAGAGGTTCTGTTTATGTCAGAAACTTACGCATATGTGCATGTGTGCATATTCATTCTTATTCGCAACCCCCTTCACTGATATGTGTTAATATGGCAGATGGATTTCGAAAAACCCTACCACTTGTGATTGATCAGAATATTGCAAAGGACTGAAGAATATTTTAGCAAGAGTATGACATTTTCATACAAGCTTATGCAGACAGAGATGCATGCACAAAGGCTTTCATTTTGCTAAACCTAGCAGGGTCTGAGGCCATAGAAAGAAAGCATTCATCTGTGTATGCACCGGCAGTTTATGATGGAGAAGGTGCAGACCACCATATTATTGTACAAGCTGAATCAGAGGAAGACCCTGAGTGTTTGAAGTGCAAGTTTAGAGAAATGTGCAACCTCCAGACGAATATTACATTAGAGAGGCATTTGTTTTACACAAGAGATCACAAACCAGGGGAAACATTTGCAGCTTATAAAACTGACTTGAGAAATAGAGCTAAAATGTTTCGGATTGGCAGTCTAAAAGATGAGCTGATAAAGGACAGGCTTGCATGGGGTATTAATAGTGCTGCTGTGAGAAAGTTTTTACTTCATGACCGTGATTTAATGTTAAGCAAAGCCATAGAGATTTGTCAAATCCATAAGGTGACAGAAAAACATACAAGTATGGTTGCGAGGGACAAAGAGCATGGTTTCAGTTTTCTCCAGAGCAAACATAGACAGTATGCATCACGTGACAAACAAGAGCAGGCCTAAGCATGTGGGAGCTACAGGATTTCCAAAAAGGCCACAAGATTTTCTAGAAAGTTCCAAGAAAAATGCAAGCTCCAGCGTTAGCTCAGTGCAGTACAAATGTAAATCAGCAAAACCCAGATCTAGCTTTATTGTTAACTGTCGCAACTGTGGTGCGAACCATGAGTCAAAAAGAGAGAAGTGCTTAGCATTTGGTCAGCAATGTCACAAGTATAAAAAATGTAACCATTTCCAAAAGTTTTTTTTTTAAATCAAGTAATCCTCATACAGTTGTAAACAACGGTCACACAAAAAAGCAAGTTGATCAAGTAGAGCCGAAGCAGTCAGCTTTCTATGTAGATGGTGTAGCAGTGCTTGGTGAATGGGTTGATACAGTGAACTTTTTAACAAGGATTGAAGTATTTTGTACAGCCAGATTAATGGAAAATCCACAAAGTTCAAAGTAGACAGTGAGTCCAAGTGTAATGTTATATCAGCAGACACATTTGCAAGAATGAGAACTAGCGAACAACTCCATGTAACTAGTAGTGCGAGACTTGTTGCTTATGGAGGGGAAGAGATTCAAACCTAAGGTTCAGTGATGCTTTCATGCTATCCAGCCGATAATGGTTACAACTTGTTATTCTACATAGTCCAAAGACCAGTGCAGTATTTATAGAGTCTCAGAGATTGTTTACAAATGAATCTGCATTTGTTTGCTAAAGAAGTTCAGCATGTGAGTGCAGTTCCAAGTTCTAATTTCTCTGAAATCATTTTCTAAGAGCATGTTGATGTTTTCGATAACAAATTGGGCAAACTTCCAGTTGTTATATTCCATGAAGTTAGACCCAGAGGTCACCCCAGTAGTCAGACCAGCAAAAAGAGTAATGATAGCTATGTAAGATAAAGTTAAAGCTCTGTTGGATAAAATGATGCAGCAAGGTGTGATTTGTCCAGTCACAGAACCAACTGAATGGGTGTCATCTATGGTAGCTGCTCAAAAAAAACGGCTCAGATGAAATCAGAGTATCCATTGACCCAAGAGATATGAACAAAGCATTAAAGAGGCCATATCATCTAATGCACACAATCGAAGACGTTGCAGCTCTAATACCGAATGCCATTGTATTTTCTGTTTTAGATGTAAAGAGTTCATTTTGGCAAGTGTTTCTTCAGCACAAATTCTCATTTATAACTACTTTTCGTACTCCATTTGGCAGGTACAGATTCCTAAGGATGCCGTTCGGAATAATTGCAAGTGAAGTTTTTCAGCGTGCAATAGAACAAATTTTTTAGGGTTATCCTTGTGCCATAAATAGTAGATGATCTCTTGGTTGGAGGCAATGGTGAAGCAGAGCATGACAGAAACCTCAAGAAAGTTCTAGATAGAACATGTGAAGTGAACTCAAAGCTCAATCCTCTGAAGTGTAAATTCAGGCTTCCAGAAGTTATGTATGTAGGTTATTTGTTTATAAGTACAGGCTTGAAACCTGACCCGACCAAGCAAGTAGCTATTCTAGAAATGTCAGTGCCAGGCAATGTTCAAAGTTTACAGCATTTTCTGGGCATGGTCAACTATCTAGCCAAATTTATACCAGACTTCAGTTAGTGGACAGTATCTTTAAGAAAGCTAACATGCAAAATGCTGCATGGTCATGGTTGGAACATCGTCAGAAGGCATTTTATATATATATATATATATATATATATATATATATATATATATAGAGAGAGAGAGAGAGAGTCCCCTTCACATGGTCAACTTTTCATAAAGTCGACTTTCATATGACCGAGACCATATGATCAACTTTTGAAAAGCCAACCATGGGGGAACCGCTATCTCCGCACAGTGCGGAATGGGAAAATGTCCCACGGGGGATGCAGGGGGGCAGAGCCCCCTACTTAAAGTTTAAGTTAAGTGTTTCTTGTGTGTTTATGTTTGCTTTACATAGTCCGCATTCTGAAAGTCGATCATATGGTCTTGGTCATATGAAAGTCGACTTTCTGAAATGTCAGCCATGTAAAGTAGACCCATATATGTATATATATATATATATATATATATATATATATATATATGTATGTATTTAGTATTTATAATGCATGTCTATAGTATTTATAATGCATGTCTATAGATTACCTGTGATTTCTGCAAGGCAAATATCATGACAAACTGAATGATCTATTTCTCAAAGAGGTAGGAAGTAGTTCAGAGTGTAAAGTGTGTGCTATATCTTTAAGAAGCATGCGAGGCTTTTTGTGCATGTATAAATTCCTGACACATGCATTCCCTAGTGCCATTTTGTAGAAGCAGCCAGAGAGTGAGCATGCATGATCGCAGTTGTTAGTTTGTATATAAGTTACTTAAGTTTTAGTTAGTAAGCCTCTGTAGTGGTTTGTATAAAATAAAGCTGCTTGAACAGAACCCATGAAGACTTGTTTATTTGTGTCCTAACAGAAAAGCCACAGCATAAATCTGGATTTGAACCTTGAGAGTATTGCAAAAAAATCTGCAGACCTGAGTATTATCTAAACACATCACTTAGGAATTCCTACTTTATAAAGTTCCCCGTGTGAAAACAGCATAAAAGGAGAAATGTATTACTTGTCAATACCCTCATGACGATTGTAGGCTGTGCATTCAACTTTGCAGCTTGGCCAAAAGCACATTAACCTGACCAAACATAGCTAAGTGCAGCAGTGTGAAGGGCACCAGAGTAATGCAGCTGAAGGCAAAAACTCACAAGATTTTGCCATAAGCTGCGTACTTCCTTTTCTTTTCTGTTTTCTACTTCCATTTAGCCTCAGTCGGAGTTGGTGTTCAGCACCAGACACTGTAGAAACACATAGGACAAAGCATGATGACATAGAAAGGAGGAGCTACATAGGGTGAGAGGGAGGCAGGGACCAAGACATTTCTGACAGAAGCAGGATAATGTTGGCTCATAAAAATATGTAGGCAATGAATAAATAAAATAGTGTACTAAAACAGTCAGTAACACTTAGCGAATGCCTGGATTAGAAAACTTGAATGTATCCAAAAAATCTGTCCATAGATCTGAGTATTATCTTATCATGCCATAAAAGAACTCCTGCTTCGCTCACTTTAAATAACACAACTAATGGACAGTGAAAACCCCCTGAAGCAGAAGGGGTGAACAGAGAGATATAAAAACAGCAACAACATTTTTTTGGGACATGTAGGACCATCTGTCTGGTGTGTTACTCACTTATTTCCACACTATTAAGCTGTCGTGTACTGTACAGTAAAGTGCTTGCTATAGGGAGCAAAAGCTGTAGGAGAGAGCATTGAACATTAAGTCATAAGCATGATAAGGGGTACTTACTAAGTATCCCTGTTGGGGATGGAATGTTTTTACAAATGCTTTCTTGCTGCACTATTCAAATGGTATGCTAATGAAATTTTGTAAAAGAAGAGAAATACAGATTTTTTGGAGTGAACAATATGAGAGGAATATAAAATGTTATGAAATAATAATTTGACCTACAGCTGTAATTGAAACAATGACACTATGCATAAACATCAGTCTACACAGTGGAATTATCTCAGCATGTCAGATAGGAACTTCCAGTTCATTACATCAAGCAGCCCACAAGCTGTTACACCAACTGTTACACAGTAGGGTTGTTATTTTGCCCTAACTCTGTATTCCCACTGCACAGCTGATTTAAGCACTTTTAAAGAAAAGTAACCAGACTACTGCAGCTGAAATTAAAATCTTATTTTACCTTAGGAAGTTAAATGGCATTCAGTGTCACTCAGCATAGGTGCATGGTGTCAACCTCTGCTCAGATGCTGAGGACAGAAAATGAAGACTTTTCCATGGGCCATTTCTCATGTGAGTTGTGAGTGCTTCCATTTTTTGACCAAATTAAATGTGTAAAAAAAATGGGTTAATAGGACACCGATGAAAATGGAGGTGGCAAGCAGAGGGTAGGACACATGGGAAAGAGTACAGGAATTTGAAGGAGGGCGATGGAAAAGCAACATAGCTATTCACTTCTTCACAAGTTAAATGTATTACTGTACACACACTTTCATGATTTTGGAGAGTCACCACACCAGGGATGGTTAACAAGAACAGAATAATGTTGTATCACCATTTTAACAAACTCTAGTGTGTTAGGATGACACATGGGCAAAATGGAGAGTTATGTACGAGTCATAATATTTTTTGTGGGGCATCTGCATTATTCCTCATTAGATGTTGGCATGGGCATTTACACAACAATATTTCTTGACCATGCAGTATTTTTTTACCTAATGATGACAGTTTAATGGGAATTTTCAATCCTGAAAGCTGAACACTTTGTTTAGAAGACTGTTGTACTAATCATTACCAAGGTCCTGGGTTCTTGCATTACTAGCATTGACAATTTTGTTAAGTCTTGGATGTGTATTGGTGACCTCTACAGAAGTGCATATCAGACCAAAAAGTGTTAGCCATTTTTTCCATAACTGTACATTTATTTTTTTAACAACTCATTGTACTACAGAGTGACAGAAATGTTAGACCTGTTATGAAGTGAAATTCTTTCTTTGTTTTGTAGTTGGGAGGGAGTCAAACTATATTAAGTTGTGTGTACTGATAAGAAGACTTAGTTTTTCATGTATTGTGTATGATGGATGGATACGTTTTATGTGATTAGAAATGATACAAACAATGCCAACTTTGTGCAGTGGAATGAACTGGCCCACAACTCTAGAAGCTATGAATGTAATTTATTACAAAAATAATAGGACCAACTCTTTTTGTAATAAATTACATTCATAGCTTCCAGTGTTAAGCGCCAGTTTATTACTTTACATAGTTGGAGTTTTTTGTAATTCACCATCTTTTGTTTTTGTACCTATGGATTTCTTCTTTCCTATTATGTTTCTTGTCATACAGGGCTATGGCAGGCAAGACATCTGCACTCCATAAACCATCATACATGAACACAGTGAATGATGTTAAAATTCAAGCCCCATGTCCCCGTGGGTCATTCTTCATGAAGAGAGGCATGGGTAACAAGTCCTCCTGTGACCCTGGGAGCAGGTGGTGAATGATGTGAATGCTGTGGGAAGCCATGGCTGTACTTATACCAAAATAAAACACAGGAACAGTGATATGATTAGAGCAACCATATTTTCTGCAACTGCAGTTATCAGTATGGCTACAGGAAGTGGTCCTCCTACAGAGCCACCACTATCCAAAACAGAGGTGTCCCTGTCCACTGTTAGAGATCCTAACAGCTCAGCACAGCCTTCATACAGAATCACTGATGTTGGGGGTGATGTGGAAGATGACCCGTGTGTGTCTGCTGTAGAAATGCTAGGTATGCTATTTAAATAAATAACTGTCATTGCATACATATATAGATATAGATGTAGAGATAGATAAAGACAGAGAGAGACTCAGTGGGATAGAGGAGGCACAGATAGAGAGGGAGAAAGGGGGGGTTGGGGTTGGGTGTAGCCCAGTGAACAGTAACAGTTTGTGTCTTATTCTGCAGTTGTTAATGCAATTATTTACTGGAAAAGCTCACCCAGACTCTGCCACAACTTGCTGTGAGGGAAAGGTTAGTTTATTTTTGCTTTCTTGAATTTTGTATTGCTTTATTGCCTTTTTCTATTTTGTATGTTGTGATTTATTTTCTTTACATTGTGTTTTTCTTGTCTACTTTTAATTGCATATTTAAACTAGGAAAGAGACCACAGCTGTGTCTCTTATGAGTCACACAGAAATTAAGTTTTTCCCTACCCTTCCACCCTGGTGGTGGTGGTGGTGTGTTTTTAAACAAAACTATCTTCTAGTTGCCTACCCCTCATGTTAATTTGACCACATTTCTCCTTTTTTTCTGCGCTTTCATTGCCTATCATGAATTAAGTATAACATTATCATTCTATGAAATTACTCCCCTTCAACTATTTAAATGTATAGGCTATCTCATTGTACTCCAGATAATTAGAATACAAAGTACCTACCCCCTTTCAGTCTACCTTGCACTTTTAAAATGAATGTGTCTCCAGTTAGGTAGATAAAGTTTAAGTTACCCCCCTCTTTCTTATCTAACTGCTTAGTGCACATTGAAGCTCTTAGGATATTAACCCATTTTTTTCATCTTACCTTTAAAATCTGCAACATCTACTCAAAGATCACCAATTATCAGAGGGCCCACCTTCTGTGCCTCAGTAGTCATCCTGGGATTATTGCTTCTGTTTTGCACATGGTGAGAGAATAAGCACAGGGACATTATTTGCTGTAGACTCCTGATCCCAAGAAAGCCTACTAACTGCTTCATAGGTGCCAGCTTGGAATTTGCGCATGTATTTTTATACTGGTGAGAGAAAGAGTAGAGTGCATTGATTCCTAACTGTTTTTAGTTGGACAATGAGTGTCTGAGCTTGATCTTCCTGATTGCTCAGGTTGCTATTCAAGGTATCTAACAGGAAAAGACAATGAGCCTACAGACCCTTGCATCATCTGCGCCAAGAATGTGGATCACTAAAACAGGCTGTGGACTGCTTCTCATCTTGGAATTTGTGCTATTGTTTTGCTGCTGGTGAGGGAAGAAGCACAGAAACATTGTATCCCAGCAGAATGAAGCTGTGGTTAGACCAGCACTAGTAGTAGCCAGGCAGTAGCTATTCAGGTGACTCCCCACTTTTCAGCATTCTTGACAAGCTAATTCTTTCTTTCCAGTAAGTACTGCTTGATTTGCTTTTAACTTTGGAATATCATCCTAAATACTTCATACATAAAACATCAGGGTCTACTTATTAGTTTCCGTCAAGTGCTTGGCAGTGCCCTTCATAGACACATACACCTTTGAGTTTAAATTTTTCCTGTAAAAGCATCACTGAAATTTCACCAGTACCTAGTTGGACACAGGACAACTAGTTTCTAATGATGAGCACTGCCCCCAGAGTTGCCCACTGGATACTCCTGAAATGACTTCAAATTCTCACTCCAACTGTCTAATCAGTAAAACGGGTGTATTGCCAAGGATATGAACTTTCTCATTATCTGTCTCGTAGCGGCTTGGTGGACATGGGCATTCTGGGGCATTGTAAAAACTGCTTCATGTTTATTGGCAACCAGTTAATTCTTAAACCAACTGATATGGTATGTGGGAGATGTAGTTATACAATGTCACTGGAGGCAAACATCTCACATAAAAGCACTCCTAATGTCACTAAGGTTGTCAGTAGTACACACACTGCACCCATCGCACACAATTCAAAGCAGACACATAGACTCACACATGCTGAGTCACTTAAATGTAATCTTCAAATCCCCAAAGACCTCCTAGATGAAGAGCATATAACACAGTCCTGAATGCACTCTTTCAAAACAGCATCAACAACATTATTTAAAACCAGATCTCACAGATCCTCTACTTCTAAGCCATAAGGCAAGCCACCACACAATCCAACATTCTTGTCATTTTCCATTGTGAGAAACACTGATGTCACTGTCACCAAGATGAGTAAGGAGAAACTCAGTCAGTTGTTTATTAGGGGGCAGAATCTTCCGCATTACGCATGCAGTCAGGTCATTAGACCACAAGTACTAGTATGGCTCCGTCATAGTCCACGTGGGTGTAAATGACCTGAAATGTAGGGTGGATAAATGCCCAAAAATAGGGACGCATTTTAAATATTATTCTTATAAATTTAGAAAGTTGCTAAAATAACAGGATTTGTGATAGCATGTATTTTCTGAAGGATATGAAGTCTGAACTCCAAATGCATGTCATTATTTAATTACTTTAATCCTTCGATCATCCCAGTGATTTGTCAGGAAAACACAGTTTTTATGAGGAACAGACCAAAAATATGAGGCCAAAGTCTGAACATTCTACAAAAATCTGTACAGATAAGAGTTATGCTTTAACCTCCAAACAGGCTTCACGAATGGAGAACATTTCCAGTCATACCTCTGTACAAACGTGGGCCATCTACAGACCCATAAGTGTCACTAGTTTCGTATGCAAAGCTATGAAAATAATTATTATGGAAACCTCCAGACACTGGACCCGACCCATTTTGGTTTCATCAAGGGCAGGACATGCCTGTTCAACCTGGTAGACTTCTTTGTGAAGGTCAGCAAAGCAATGGATGGGGGTAAAATGGTGCACACTTCCTGCCTTGACCTGGCCAAGGTAGTTGACATAATACCCCACTCGGGCATCACTGACAAACTTAGGAGGTTAGGTAAATACCCTTGTGGCACCCAGTGTATAGCCAGTGAGCTCACTAACAGGACTCTGGTTAGAATTGGGAAATCCACCTCTACAAAGGGGCCAGATGCAAGTGGTGTCCCTCAGGGATTGGTCCTGGGACTACTTCATTTTGGCATTTACTTCTCTGAATTCAAGGCCAATCTCAGTGGCCTCTTACTTAGTAAATGTACAGAAGATTGCAAACTAGGAGTGTTCTCCGGGAAGGGCTGACACAGACAAACAACTAGTATCAGAGCCATGAACTGAAACTAAATACCAAGAAATGCATAATAGTGTTCCTCCAGAAGTTATCCACCCCTGATAAATATCATATTGACAACACACCCCTAAGAACTGACCCAGCAGTCAGGAACCTGGGGGACACACACACAGATAATAATATAGCTTTTGACCATCACATGTCTACAGTAATGAGGCAATAATTCTATGTTGTGCAACTCCGAAAGAAAGTTATGGCATCTCGGTCCAAGGAATTCATTGTCCACTGTATTTGTCATTCATCAGGCATACGATTGAGTACAGTGCTCTCTTTGGTTTGTGTCTAACCAGACATATCCAACAATATGAATGTGCAAAGAGGTTCCTCACTAAAAAAATACAGAGCATAAGTAACATGTCCTTTGCAAACTGCCACAAGACCCTATCTCTGTATTCTGCCTCCTACAGGCTGTTGAGGGGAGGTTAATGCCTGGCATACAAGGCATTGTCAGACCCCAACCTGATTGATGACCTGCATATCTGCAAAACAAACAGCAACCAAATTACCTGTTCTAAAGACTTAAACCTTGCCTGTGATATAAATAGGACCTGCTGGAGAAACAGGTATGCATCCCAGTGACTAAGCAGAGTTCCTCCCTAACCCAATTCAAGTGTAACTTGGACAAGTGGATGGGGAGCAGGAAATTCATCCCTGGTTTGGCATCTGTGTCTCTAATGGACACAGACATCATATAAATGGTTCATCTCCCAGGCCCCTGTTTGTAAATATTTAATCTCCCAAGCCCCTGCTTAGACTTATCAAGGGTACCAGAACTTGTCAGAGATTTGGGATGCCTGGCTAGACCTAAAAAGACCCGTGTGGTCATTAGCCTAATAAACACCTATAAAACTATGAACCAAAGTCTCTCCTGTTTCTTCGGATATTTTCTTGGTGATGCTTATCTTTCCTGTTTCTTTCATTGCATTACCACCTGCCCATGGTAAGCACACCTTCTGTATTCTTATTAATATATAAAACCATTATTTGTGTAAATGAAAAGTTATTTGATGTGATTGCATTAGCATCTTTCACATAACATCGGTTGGATCATTGTTGTTTCTGATTTTCTTTTTTTTTTTTTTCCTTACCTGTTGCCATTGCTGATTTTGCCAGTGGCATCATGGGAGTTCTGATGCCTGATGTCAGAATATCAGTAGTTTCTGATGATGATGGTGGTGAAGAAGAGGAAAAGTCTGGGGGTGCAGCCTCAGTATGACAATGAAGTTTTGCCTCCAACATCTTTTATCCATATTTCTGACACAGCCAGTATGCCTGCACACACCCATAACACAGAGACCTGACATAAGACAGGTCAAGGCTTACACAGATGATCATGATGAACTTGCTGGTTTTTCATTTGAATTGTACAGGTTATAGGTTACATTAAAGGTGGGAAAAGTTTTGAAATGATTTATTGTGGTCTTATTTTTTATATCACAAAAACCTGGCATTTTAACAGGGGTGTGTACACTTTTTAAATCCAACTGTATTGCATGTATAGATAGATACTTGCTTAGTTCATTTTATTTGTTAAGGAAATGTTATTATAACTAGTTTTGATTGACATTCTGTAGTCAGCTTTAGTAGATGAAAACAGGGATAGGATGAATTCTTTGGTTCTTGATAATTAACTGGGTCATACAGAAGGTTTTTATGACTATGGGGGAAACTTGATGACAAATGAGAGTTGTCCACATAAGTTCTCAGGCCGCTGCCTTAAG